>NC_066362.1:169758593-169901093 GCF_013377495.2 Cygnus atratus | reverse complement strand
ATTTGGGATTGTATCTTACTTTAAGAAAACTATGCATATTTTTAAATTTTCTTCCTATCACCTTTGCAACTTGGCTGTACATTATCTGTTTTGGATCTGTGATAAATATTTTCATTTCTTTATGCACCTCATGAATAAGGATGCCTTTTATCTTAAAACAGAATAATGCTCCAGCATTCTAAATCTTTGTATGTGGTAAACATAATTTGAATCAGTCTGAAATACGCATGCATCACCTAGTATGCAAAATATTTTCAAGACAGTACCTGAATAGTGTGAGGATGAATTCACAATTTAAACTACATGGATTAGGAGCTGATGTGATTTAAAACCACAAATTACTTCAATGTCTGATGACAATGATTTGATTAAAGTCCTCTAGCTTGTGGAAGGACAAGGAACATGTCTGACATCTGGCAGTCAACAATATAGGTATGGTAGAATAGCAACTTGGTTAATGAAGAATTTTAGATACGACTAGTCCTTATGATAGCTCAGTAGTGGGTTAAGGATGTCAGTATCAACAAAAGAGTTAAAGTAGGCATTTAAAAGCTTTGTGACCTAATTTAGAATGTGTTACATAGCTTGAAGAAAATGATGCAGATTAACTTAAACATTAATAAATAGCTGCTATTAATTTACATAACTTTTTCATAATTAATTTAATTATAAATAAAGTGTTCTGGCAATTTAGCATTACTTTCAGAAGGCTCCATGTACAAAATAGCATTATTCTTAATCCAAATTGACATTTTACAAAGAAACTACTCAAGGAACGGTTAATATGGATGATGCCAATGCCTATAACATTTAATGTTACTGAAGTCATCCACATCTGCAATATTCATCTGAGCATACATGCACTTTTATTCATTTGAGATATTTTACTGTACTGGCAGAAAAAATAAAACAAAAAAAAAAAAAAAGATTTTCTGAGTACTATGAGTGTATGTACAGAACAGTGCTGGGAATATGCCCAGAAGTTACGAAGACGACTTTGATTGTAAAAACACACTTGAAGTGCAAAATATCAAGAGAATGTTGGAAAGAGAATTGGTAGTCCATAAGAGAAATGGAGCTGTATAGCACAAATGTACAGAAAATATCTTTCATGTCCTCATATAAGAAACAGTCAAATTGTAGTTACAAACAACTAATGCAATCAGGAGATCTGAATAGTAACATGTTATTTATTTTTTTGTTTTGATAGACCTACTCAAAGAGATAAGGCATTCCAGATTTGGATTTACTGCCCTTTGAAACCTCTGAATCATAAATATACAGATATGAGAGAGATGGGAAAAATAATTAATTATGTTATTACCGTTTTACGGTATTACCATTTAATTCTTTGCTGTGTGAGTTGTGGTGCAAAATAACAATTAATGAAAATATTAATAAGAACTTTACTCGAGGCTATATTGCTCTTTGAACAACTAAGAATGGTTCAGTGGAAGAAAAAGTCCAGGTTCAGTGGAAGAAAAAGTCCACTCTATTTGTTGTATTTCTTAGCTACGAAGCTTATCTGAGTATAAAAAATGCAGTGGTTCTTTTCTGCAGCACTTTAGCAGGTAAAGGTTTGTCTCACTGTTCCACAACAGTGGTGATACAAATTGACACATTCATAGTCATGTCATTTAGACAGAAAATTCAGCATAGGTATGCATGTCTATGTCTGTCTCCTCTTGGTTTCATAAGTAGAGAGGTTGTAGAAGACTATCTGCCATTAGTTTGGGGTTCTTCCCTTTCAATTATCTGAAACGAAATGAAAATCAGAACGAATGGCTTTAGAAGTCAGTTTTAGAAGTCAGATATCCTTTTAAATATCTTTCCTGATAGTTTAAAGTATTTGGATGGCATGTAAGTATACCAGTTTAATAATTCTGTGTTTTGTGTCCTTTATCCTCCATTACGATAGAGGTGTTTTTTTGGTCAACGAACAGCATAAATTTTTCACTTATCAAGTAATATTTTAGTAATTCTACATTCCAGTTTGCCGTCTTATACTTTTAATGACAGCGTATTTTAAATCTGGGTATCATTTTAGCCATAGGTATAGTTTTTCTTTGTCCACTGCTTGAAATCACATCAATCTGTGTCCTCCCATGACATCATCAAATTGTGAATTAAAATGTCTTCAGAAACCTGGATTCTGCAGGACTGAGAAGGCCAGAAGAGTCACTGTATATAAAAGGACAATTTTTTCATGGATGAAGATGGTTATGAGAAGATAAAATAATAATAATAATAATAATAATTAATAATAATAATAATAACTAGTAATAAAAAGTGGTGTTAATAGGGGGAAAGCCTGCTAAGGAACTTCTGACAATCTATCCTTCCTGAAGAGTGGCCAGCCTTGTAATTGCTACTAGGGAATGGCAGTGGAACTGAACTGACAGTAGAATGGAAAGAGTAGACATAGTAGAAATAGATGGCCTCAAGTGAAGGATGAGAAAGGAGAGGGAAGAAAGCAAACAGAAGCTGAGACCCATGTGTTTGGTGTTTTGTTTTTGCTTTTGTTTGTTTTTCCATAAGAGTACTGAAGGTCGATGTAGTTAAACACAGTTAAATACGCACTTTGTATTTTCCCAATGTATTTTTACCTGTACAAGTATTTTATTTTATGTGTATGTGTGTGTATATATATATATATATATATATATATACATATATATAATTTTTTTTTTTCCCAGAAATTTGCATTTTTACTAATAGATTTTTTAGCTTCAGGAAGGTCTCTGTGGCGCAATGGGTTAGCGCATTCAGCTGTTAACCGGAAGGTTGGTGGTTCAAGCCACCCAGGGACGTAGGTGTTTGTGTAGGGTTGGTAGTCTTTTGAGGTCCCTTAACGATCTGTGTTATTCTATGATATCTGCTTAGATAATTTCTTTCTTCTGATTTATAGAAAAAATTGACATGTGCAATGTTTCGAGAAATATTGAGTGTTACATACCGTGTTTCTAAAATACTGAATGCAAATCGGCAAGTATAAATATTATAGCAGATTCATCTTAATAGTTTAAAATTATGTTATTTCATCGTATTGCTTAAACAAGTTCATCCATGAGCCCAGTGATTAACAAAAAGAAGTATCCTATGCATCTGAAGCACGGATCAAAGCATTTCCCCAAGACTGATGCATTTATGGTACATTCGAGGTCTTGTTAAGAGCGAAATTGAACATATATACGGATTAATTGTGAGCCTTATCAAAATCTTACTGATGCAACCAAAGTACAGCAAATGGTTACCAGGTCACAAAATAGTACTCTTAAACTTGTTATAGAAGAAAACTTTTATCTACTCTTTTTTCTGTTGTTATGCTCACCATTCCAGTGTCCTGAGTCCTAAGGTTGACACTTCTGTTGGAGAGGTGACAGGTATCACAATCAGTAAGGCATCCAGAGCTCTAGATGTGAGATTAATGCTGCTGAGGGATGGGGGTCACTGCTTCCTCAGTGATGCGTCTGCTTATTGCCATCCTTATATCTTTTCTGTTGCCATCTGCCTCCTACTCATGGTATCCCAGAAGAAGATTGAAGTTGCCCAGCAGAGCCATTAACCTCGGCTAACACATTGCTGTGTGTTGAGATGCAGTACCCCCTCACAGCTAGGAAAAGCTCAGAGAAAGCCCTGACACTATGCAGGGTCACATAAATATAAAGCTATGGCCTTCTACTGGTAAGGCAAACATCACATTTACTGAGCTACATTCAGGTCTCCAGTCTCTTTCCCTTTTTCTCTCCTTCCCTCTCTTCCTCTCTTTCGCTTGCTGTCTCCTTCACTCTTCCTTCTTCCCTCTTTCCTTCTCCTCCATCTCCTTCTCCTACTCCTTCTTCCTTCTTTCTCTTTGACACCTTTCTTCTTGTGGTTGTGGTGGTGGTTTCGTTGGTTGTTGTTTGTTGTTGTTGTTCTTCTTCTTCTTCTTCTCCTTCTCCTTCTCCTTCTTCCTCTTCTTCCTCTTCCTCTTCTTCTGCCTCTTCTCCTTCTCCTCTTCTCCTCTTCCTCTTCCTCTTCCTCTTCCTCTTCCTCCTCCTCCTCCCTCCTCCTCCTCCTCCTCCTCCTCTTCCTCTTCTCCCTTTCTCTTCTCCTTCTTCTCCTTCTCCTTCTTCTTCTTCTTTTCTCCCTTTTCTCTTCTTTCTTCCTCTTCCTCTTCCTCTTCCTCTTCCTCCTCCTCCTCCTCCTCCTCTTCCTCTTCCCCTTTTCTCTCCTTCTTCTCCTTCTCCTTCTTCTTCTTCTTCTTCTTCTTCTTCTTCTCCCTTTTCCTCATTCTTCCTCTTCCTCTTCCCCTTCTCCTTCTTCTTCTTACTCTTCTTCTCTTCTCCTTCTCCTTCTCCTTCTTTCTCTTCCTCTTCTTCTTCTTCTTCATTTTCCTCCTTCTTCCTCTTCTTCTTCTTCCTCTTCTTCCTCTTCCTCTTCCTCTTCCTCTTCCTCTTCCTCTTCCTCTTCCTCTTCCTCTTCCTCTTCTTCTTCTTCTTCTTTTGTGTCTTCTTTCTTCTTCCTTTTACTCCTGTTCTTCCTCTTCATTCCGTACTGATTTGAGCAACCTGGTCTAGTGGAAGGTATCCCTGCCCATTGGCAGGGAGGTTGGATTTAGATGACCTTTAAGGTCCCCTTCCAACCCAAACCAATTCTATGAATCTATGGTTTTGTAATTCTCTGTTGTTGAGTAGGAATTTATCTCAACATTCAGCCTTTCTAGAAATTGTGGTTATAGATAGCACTTCCAATATCTCTTCTCTTCTAGAGAATCTATTTTCCTAATTATCTTTGAAACTGCTACCATCCCACTAAATATGGTTGAAACAGACTTTTAGGTTAAGAGCTCAGTAGAGAGGGACAGACAGACAGGTGGATGTGTAAAGCACATCTGTACATAATTACACACGCTGCAGTTATGAATTGGTAAGTCTCAATATCCTAGAGACCATCTGAGGAAAAAAAAAAAAAAATCTGATACAGTGATCTTTAATAAATGCTAAGAGACAACTCATTTACTTACACCTTGTACAGCAGTTTTTATATTAAACATTTAAAGAATTAAACTTTGTTAAAAATACTCTTGAAAGTTTAAATTTTGAAAGTTTTACATTTAAATTAAGGTGCCTATTAAAGCACGCATGTTTTTGTGTGTGTGCGTTTTTTATTATTATTAATATTATTTATTTAGTTATTTTTAATATGTATGTACCATGTCTCACCATAAAGGATTATCTTGGGAAAAGCCTTGTCTTAGAAATAACATCATCCTAAATCTACCAGTCTTTGTAATATCTTTAACAAGATCGATATATGAAATCATAATAAATAGCATTACTGAGCACAATGTACCAACTTTTATAACCATACCATTATATACATTATACTTGGCTATTTGTAGTCATTTTTAGTATGCTTACTAGTCTTATGCTTTCGATGACTAATTAATCTCTCAACATTGAAATCTTAGGCCACTTTACTCTCTGAGGAACTGCAGTGACTTTTCATCTGATATATTGTATAGTAGCTCCAGATGAAAGGCAACGTTGCACTTACACTCCTTATTATATCACCTATCTTCTGTAGAAAGTCTGGAACTGCTTCATGGAGATCTCTGCAGGATGATTTCACTCTTCCCTTTGAGGAATTTCAAAGACATTTTTCTTCAAATAGAATATTTCACTATTCTTGTGACACTTTCTCTATGAGAGCAATATGACACAGTGACACATAACAGAAGGACACTTAGGACTTACACATGATGTACTATATTGCTACTATAGAGTTTAATCCTTTTGTATTTTCCAACACTTAAAATATTTGTCTAAAGTCTTCTTTTTTTCTTTTTACCCAGTGCTTCCAAATAAATCTTCGAGTTCTTGATTAGTTTGAAATTGATCTTAATGTACTGTTTAGATACTGAAAATGAAAATGCATTTTTTATTTGTGCTAGGCTTTCACTCAGTAATGCAGATTATAACTACTTCTTCTCCAAATATTTACATCTACTATTTGATAAGGACACTGATACCTGACTAGACAAATTCTTAAGATCAAGCCTTCAAATGCTCTGCATCAATTGAACCTACTTTTTTAGCAATATCTTTAAAGATTTTATTGATTAAATTACAGAATCATGGAATGGACATGGTTGGAAGGGACCTCTGAAGGCCATCTAGTCCAACCCACTGCCGAGCAGGATCACCTAGAACACATTGCACAGGATGGATCCAAGTGAGTTCTGAATACCTCCAGAGAAGGAGACTCCACAACCTCCCTGGGCAACCTGTTCCAGTGCTCTGTCACCCTCACAGTAAAGAAGTGCCCGCTCATATTAAGCAGGAACCTTCTGTACTTCTGTTTGTGTCCATTGCCTCTCACCTGTTGCCAACCACAGCTGGAAAGAGACTAGCTCCATCCTCTCGACACCCTCTGAATTGGCATATGGTAGATTTGTTCACCTACAAATTTAAGTAAGTTATACAACTTCAATGACAGTGATATGAAACTTGATCAAGTCAGGCTTGGAAATAAAGGTATATATTTTTCCAAGGTAGAACATGCTTTACTGAACATTTCTCAGCTTCCTGGAGACAGGAGTACTCAAACAATTCCAAATAAACTGGTTCTAGGACACGTAGAGTGGATAAAACCAGTCTAACTCCTGCCTAACCAGTAAAATATTATTGATGATCTACTGTAGAAAAGAACTAGTAAAACAAAGTTAAAAGATTCTTCAGATTTAAAAGAGACTTCATAGTGTCAGTCTTCAGAGAATTATATAAATTATATAAAATATGTAGAGGCCATTCTTCATTACAGTTCCAGATTGAAGCATTGCTGGCTTCTTTTTCGGTATCTCAGTGTCTAGTGCAGAGTGCTATGGAAATCTTCCTTTTAGAGTTTTAATTAGCTTACCTGTTTTCTAGATATCATTTGAAGAGTTCCTCTTGTCCAGAAAAGCAAAAGAAGCTATTTTGAACAAAAATTTTCAATTATCACAGAGCGCTGACAGAAACATGCAAAATAGTGTAGTAAAAAAGCCTTTAACTCTCATCTCTGTCTTCTTGAAATGAACAAGAACTCATTACTGGAACTTTCCACATTGTGCTGTAAAAGTGTTACTCCAATACAATATATTGAGGTTCAATAGCACTTTAATCTTAAACAGAGAAAAAGATACATGAAAATTTAATTTCATAAGCTTTTATTGTACTCAGTGTAACCATGCTATATTGCAATGTTTTTTGTGACATACAGTAAAAAATATGTGTATGCTTTAAAAAGGAGAGTATGTTATTATGAATTTTGCTGAAGGGATGGAAATATTTTTCATAGATATGGCCAAAATACCATAGCCAAATGGTGCATGCTTACTACAGCCAGTGTCATTACTAAATTCTTATTTAAAAACCCTGGGAATTTTAAACAAATGTGGTTACAAAACAAAACTGAGCTGAAGTCAGGCATGTCAAAAGATGGGTCAATAAGATGTTAGAATCCAGTTTATGTTTAAATTAGAACTTGGATTCAAGACCAGATCAAGGATAGAATTTAGATGTGCCAAGGTTTTCGAAACAGCTGTCACAACAGCTTAACCACAGTGTCTAGAATCTTAAAAAGAACTTCTAATGTCCTGAAGCTATCCTGGATTAAAATGTTATTATTATGGATATTTGTAGTTTGTTTTTTTACCTTTGTAAATACAGAAGCTGAAAAGAGATTCCAGTCAGCTTTGGATTAATCCCAGATAATAAAACTGTGGAAGAGCTTCAGCTAAAGAAATCAAATAGGAATTTTATTTTGTATGTTTCATTTCAAGCATTGTTTTCAAAATTTTTGTTTCAGTTATGTCTCTTAGTAATTCAACTACTAAGTAATATTAATCCTTTTATATCAGACCTACAGAATGTTGTTTTTAATGCATTTTCCTCAGAAAGAGCAACTCCAGAAAACTAATCTCTATTTTATGAGTTCAGTTTAAAGTCTTGTGCTTGTTCCAAAACTCAGTTATGACTTGTTAAATATGGAATTGATCTTGTATATCTATATATACTAGGGCTGATCAAAATGCATGAAATACACATTTAAATATACATATGTACTTAAACTACAGCTACATTAGTTTGCTCAATTGAAATGTTGATATAACTAGTTCACTGCACTGAAATAAATAAATACATAAATAAAATTAATGAAATCTATGCCACAGAAACTTCAGGAATATGTTTTTAAGCAGTAAGTTTCTTAGTAGTGTAAATAGAAACACAGTAATTTTCTGTTCATCTAAGGCTGGTTATCACAGTACTGTGCAACTTATTCCAGAATCCTTAGTAGGAATTGGTGATTTATCACTCCAAATCTATTACATAAAGATGGGCACTTCAAGAAGCAGTTCAAAAGTCTTTGCAACTCCAGTCTCTAATAAGAGTCTTTACTTCTCAGATATGATATCTGACTGAAATCTCCAAGAAAAACTGCTGACACTATATTGTAGACAAAGATAAGTTAAGGTGTTCAATTCAAGAGCAACTCAATGAAATCCCATATCGTACAGAAGTTACTAAATATTCTGCTGATCCCTTCTGGGCTGGTAATTAGTGAATGGTGAACATTCTCTAATGTTTGGATTCTCTCTCCATTACAAAACCACGCTCTATAATGATCCTGAAAAAACATTGGTAACAGATAATAAATGCCTTCCTATTTTTAAGAAGGCCTTTAGAACTTATATTTTTCCTTAAGAAAAGTAAAGTTTTTAAGTAAAGTAAACTATAAAAACAATTAAGAAAATTTTTATTACTCTTGATCTATTCTTATTACTCTTGATCTAGGCTATTTTAATAGATTTTGAACAATTTTTGTTTGTTTGTTCTTTCTTCCCAATAACATATTTTATCCATTCCCACAAGAAAGTTTCTGTAAGTGTGTAAGAGTCTCACCTCTTTAATGCTTCTGGAATTTGAAGTGTGATCTTTACAAAAGGAAATGAATATTAGAATATGATCAATTATATTGTATTCTTTAGAAGACAAATTTGGACAAACAGCGAGTTGACTTGTGTAATAATAAAAAATAGATATACAATTAAGACATGTTATTCAGATCCCAAAATTCAGTTAGTAAAGGTCACTAACCTGGAAATTATATTTGGGAGCTGTAAAGTTTCAAATGTGTATAAAATTCTCTTATTCTGAGGCAGTTGGTGGGCATTTCCGATATGTAGTTCATTCTGATCTTTGTTATTTATACTTTGTTGTATCCAAGTTTCGCAGCGCTGTGAGAAGAAGAGAACAAGCTGATTGTAAAAATGCAGTATGTAGATAATTCTGCTATGTACCTACTTAAATGTAATGGCCATTAATTTCCTATATGAGACTCTGCTTTTTCATAATACATTTGAGTTAGCATGTCAATTCTGTAGCAATTTAAAGTCCTGAGCCAAAACTACAGACCATCCTGAATAGATTGTTGGCTCAATACATTGTCAAAACTGTACTTAGGGCAAGAAAATTTGGCTGATTGGGACCTTATTTCTGCAACCCCAGGAGTCCAAGACAAGCAGAATGTCATTTTTAACTATAACAGTTGTCTCTTAACATATTAAGCAAAGCCAATAAGTCAAATCCTCAGTACCTAAAGAAATAAAAACTGAATGCTACTGTGGTTATTTTATTTATTTACTTATTTATTTTTTTTCCTTCCTTTATTTATGGAAGAAACTGAGCAGTTAAAGACAAATTTCTTGGCATCCTGCAAAGCATGTTATTCCACTAAATAAATGTTGTGTTTAAACCTGGCAGGCAGCTATGCATCACACTGCCATTTGCACACACAGAGCTCCTCCTCCCTGCCACCTGCACTGCCCAAGCAAACAGTGAGATGGGTGAGAGAATCAGAAAAAAAAAAAGGTGAAATATCTTTGAAATTCCTCAAAGGGAAGAGTGAAATCATCCTGCAGAGATCTCCATGAAGCAGTTCCAGACTTTCTACAGAAGATAGGTGATATAAAGGAGTGTAAGTGCAACGTTGCCTTTTCATCTGGAGCTACTATACAATATATCAGATGAAAAGTCACTGCAGTTCCTCAGAGAGTAAAGTGGCCTAAGATTTCAATGTTGAGAGATTAAATTAGTCATCGAAAGCATAAGACTAGTAAGCATACTAAAAATGACTACAAATAGCCAAGTATAATGTATATAATGGTATGGTTATAAAAGTTGGTACATTGTGCTCAGTAATGCTATTTATTATGATTTCATATATCGATCTTGTTAAAGATATTACAAAGACTGGTAGATTTAGGATGATGTTATTTCTAAGACAAGGCTTTTCCAAGATAATCCTTTATGGTGAGACATGGTACATACATATTAAAAATAACTAAATAAATAATATTAATAATAATAAAAAACGCACACACACAAAACATGCGTGCTTTAATAGGCACCTTAATTTAAATGTAAACTTTCAAAATTTAAACTTTCAAGAGTATTTTTAACAAAGTTTAATTCTTTAAATGTTTAATATAAAAACTGCTGTACAAGGTGTAAGTAAATGAGTTGTCTCTTAGCATTTATTAAAGATCACTGTATCAGATTTTTTTTTTTTTTTCCTCAGATGGGTCTCTAGGATATTGAGACTTACCAAATCATAATGCAGCGTGTGTAATTTATGTACAGATGTGCTTACACATCCACCTGTCTGTCTGTCCCTCTCTACTGAGCTCTTAACCTAAAAGTCTGTTTTCAACCATATTTAGTGGGATGGTAGCAGTTTCAAAGATAATTAGGAAAATAGATTCTCTAGAAGAGAAGAGATATTGGAAGTGCTATCTATAACCACAATTTCTAGAAAGGCTGAATGTTGAGATAAATTCCTACTCAACAACAGAGAATTACAAAACCATAGATTCATAGAATGGTTTGGGTTGGAAGGGACCTTAAAGGTCATCTAAATCCAACCTCCCTGCCATGGGCAGGGATACCTTCCACTAGACCAGGTTGCTCAAATCAGTACGGAATGAAGAGGAAGAACAGGAGTAAAAGGAAGAAGAAAGAAGAACAAAAGAAGAAGAAAGAAGAAGAAGAGGAAGAGGAAGAGGAAGAGGAAGAGGAAGAGGAAGAGGAAGAGGAAGAGGAAGAAGAGGAAGAAGAAGAAGAGGAAGAAGGAGGAAAATGAAGAAGAAGAAGAAGAGGAAGAAGAAGGGGAAGAGGAAGAAGGAGAAGGAGAAGAGGAAGAAGAAGAGTAAGAAGAAGAAGGAGAAGGGGAAGAGGAAGAGGAAGAACGAGGAAAAGGGAGAAGAAGAAGAAGAAGAAGAAGAAGAAGAAGAAGAAGGAGAAGGAGAAGAAGGAGAAGAGAAAGGGGAAGAGGAAGAGGAGGAGGAGGAGGAGGAGGAAGAGGAAGAGGAAGAGGAAGAGGAAGAATGAGGAAAAGGGAGAAGAAGAAGAAGAAGAAGAAGAAGAAGGAGAAGAAGGAGAAGAGAAAGGGGAAGAGGAAGAGGAAGAGGAGGAGGAGGAGGAGGAGGAGGAGGAGGAGGAGGAGGAGGAGGAAGAGGAAGAGGAAGAGGAAGAGGAAGAGGAAGAGGAAGAGGAAGAGGAAGAGGAAGAAGAGGAAGAGGAAGAAGGAGAAGGAGAAGAGGAAGAAGAAGAGGAAGAGGAAGAAGAGGAAGAAGGAGAAGGAGAAGGAGAAGAAGAAGAAGAAGAACAACAACAACAACAACAACAACAACAACAACAACGAAACCCACCACCACAACCACAAGAAGAAAGGTGTCAAAGAGAAAGAAGGAAGAAGGAGTAGGAGAAGGAGATGGAGGAGAAGGGAAAGAGGGAAGAAGGAAGAGTGAAGGAGACAGCAAGCGAAAGAGAGGAAGAGAGGGAAGGAGAGAAAAAGGGAAAGAGATGGAGACCTGAATGTAGCTCAGTAAATGTGATGTTTGCCTTTACCAGTAGAAGGCCATAGGCTTTATATTTATGTGACCCTGCATAGTGTCAGGGCTTCTCTGAGCTTTTCCTAGCTGTGAGGGGGTACTGCATTCAACACACAGCAATGTGTTAGCCGAGGTTAATGGCTCTGCTGGGCAACTTTCAATCTTCTTCTGGGATACCATGAGTAGGAGGCAGATGGCAACAGAAAAGATATAAGGATGGCAATAAGCAGACGCATCACTGAGGAAGCAGTGACCCCCATCCCTCAGCAGCATTAATCTCCCATCTAGAGCTCTGGATGCCTTTACTGATTGTGATACCTGTCACCTCTCCAACAGAAGTGTCAACCTTAGGACTCAGGACACTGGAATGGTGAGCATAACAACAGAAAAAAGGAGTAGATAAAAGTTTTCTTCTATAACAAGTTTAAGAGTACTATTTTGTGACCCTGGTAACCATTTGCTGTACTTTGGTTGCATCAGTAAGATTTTGATAAGGCTCACAATTAATCCGTATATATGTTCAATTTTCGCTCTTAACAAGACCTCGAATGTACCATAAATGCATCAGTCTGGGGAAATGCTTTGATCCGTGCTTCAGATGCATAGGATACTTCTTTTTGTTAATCACTGGGCTCATGGATGAACTTGTTTAAGCAATACGATGAAATAACATAATTTTAAACTATTAGATGAATCTGCTATAATATTTATACTTGCCAGATTGCATTCAGTATTTTAGAAACACGGTATGTAACACTCAATATTTCTCGAAACATTGCACATGTCAATTTTTTCTATAAATCAGAAGAAAGAAATTATCTAAGCAGATATCATAGAATAACACAGATCGTTAAGGGACCTCAAAAGACTACCAACCCTACACAAACACCTACGTCCCTGGGTGGGCTTGAACCACCAACCTTTCGGTTAACAGCTGAATGCGCTAACCCATTGCGCCACAGAGACCTTCCTGAAGCTAAAAAATCTATTAGTAAAAATGCAACATTTCTGGGAAAAAAAAAAATATTATATATATGTATATATATATATATATATATATACACACACATACACATAAAATAAAAATACTTGTACAGGTAAAAATAACATTGGGAAAATACAAAGTGCGTATTTAACTGTGTTTAACTACATCGACCTTCAGTACTCTTATGGAAAACAAACAAAAGCAAAAACAAAACACCAAACACATGGGTCTCAGCTTCTGTTTGCTTTCTTCCCTCTCCTTTCTCATCCTTCACTTGAGGCCATCTATTTCTACTATGTCTACTCTTTTCCATTTCTACTGTCAGTTCAGTTCCACTGCCATTCCCTAGTAGCAATTACAAGGCTGGCCACTCTTCAGGAAGGATAGATTGTCAGAAGTTCCTTAGCAGGGCTTTCCCCCTATTAACACCACTTTTTTATTACTATTTATTATTATTATTATTATTATTATTATTATTATTATTATTATTATTATTATTAATTATTATTATTATTATTTTATCTTCTCATAACCATCTTCATCCATGAAAAAATTGTCCTTTTATATACAGTGACTCTTCTGGCCTTTCTCAGTCCTGGCAGAATCCAGGTTTTCTGAAGACATTTTAATTCACAATTTGATGATGTCATGGGAGGAAACAGATTGATGTGATTTCAAGCAGTGGACAAAGAAAAACTATACCTATGGCTAAAATGATACCCAGATTTAAAATACGCTGTCATTAAAAGTATAAGACGGCAAACTGGAATGTAGAATTACTAAAATATTACTTGATAAGTGAAAAATTTATGCTGTTCGTTGACCAAAAAACACCTCTATCGTAATGGAGGATAAAGGACACAAAACACAGAATTATTAACTGGTATACTTACATGCCATCAAATACTTTAAACTATCAGGAAAGATATTTAAAAGGATATCTGACTTCTAAAACTGACTTCTAAAGCCATTCGTTCTGATTTTCATTTCGTTTCAGATAATTGAAGGAAGAACCCCAAACTAATGGCAGATAGTCTTCTACAACCTCTCTACTTATGAAACCAAGAGGAGACAGACATAGACATGCATACCTATGCTGAATTTTCTGTCTAAATGACATGACTATGAATGTGTCAATTTGTATCACCACTGTTGTGGAACAGTGAGACAAACCTTTACCTGCTAAAGTGCTGCAGAAAAAGAACCACTGCATTTTTTATACTCAGATAAGCTTCGTAGCTAAGAAATACAACAAATAGAGTGGACTTTTTCTTCCACTGAACCTGGACTTTTTCTTCCACTGAACCATTCTTAGTTGTTCAAAGAGCAATATAGCCTCGAGTAAAGTTCTTATTAATATTTTCATTAATTGTTATTTTGCACCACAACTCACACAGCAAAGAATTAAATGGTAATACCGTAAAACGGTAATAACATAAATTAATTATTTTTCCCCATCTCTCTCATATCTGTATATTTATGATTCAGAGGTTTCAAGGGCAGTAAATCCAAATCTGGAATGCCTTATCTCTTTGAGTAGGTCTATCAAAACAAAAAAATAAATAACATGTTACTATTCAGATCTCCCTGATTGCATTAGTTGTTTGTAACTACAATTTTGACTGTTCTTATATGAGGACATGAAAGATATTTGGAAAAAAATAACAATTAGAAGAAAAACACTTTTTTTTTTTTTGTTATAGTTTAGTTTCATTTACTTTCTTATTTACTTATTATTTTTATAATCTTTTTTTCTTGGTATATAATTATTAACACTGCACTTTTTACTGCAGAAAATTTCATTGGAAATTTCAGTTACATAAAATGAAAGAAAAATAGCTTTTGATCCAGTGCATTTCAGAGAGTTATACGTCATAAGTTCCTTTTTTTTCATTATTTGCCTGGGATTTTATTTTATGTTTTCAGGTTTCTTCATTATGCCTGAAGCATGTCCTTGTTTCCAATGTTTGCTATGTACCTTTATGTCCCTCACCACAGTACGACAGGGCTGGAAGTCTGATGTTGTATTTATTGCATGAGCAACAACTTAATTAAGTGGTGCTTTTAGAAATATCATCAGTGCTTTGTTGCTACTAGTACACTTGGGCATGTATCACATTGTTCTGACAAATGTGTTGGGAGAATTGCTTTGTAGTTTGTCTTGCTTCTGGAACAGTACTGGCTAAGGACCCTGGAACAAATTGTTTCTATTACACGACTGGGGATAATACTCTTGGTTCCAAAAAAATGAATCAGGATGAGGACCAAAATTATTTCAAGCCAGTACACAATCCAAATCAGAATTAGACCTCTTCACTTTTGTTGCTATCTCATATGCCTGCCATAGGAGATTATATTTCTCTTCTTTTTCCTCCCTACTTTGATAACACAGAAAAACTAGGACAAAATTCCTTCTTCCAATCCTCTTTATTGTACAGATAGGAAAGGAAGGAAAACAGAGAAGAAAGTACTTCATTATGCATTTTGTTAAAGCTGGACTAACATTTTCTGTTCTATTCAATTGTCTTGCATGTTGTGTGGTATATTCACTTGGAATCATAGAATCATAGAATATCCTGAATTGGAAGGGACCCACAAGGATCATCAAGTCTAACTCCTAGCTCCACACAGAATTATCCAAAAATCAAATCATATTTATGAGAGTGTTGTCCAAACAGTTCTCGAACTCCAGAAGGCTCAGTGCCGTGATCACTTCACTAGAGAGTCTATTACAGTGCTCATCCACATTCTTCATGAAGAACCTTTTCTCCTGATACTCAACCTGAACCTTCCCTGACAGTGCTTCATGCCATTCCCATTGGATCCCATTGCTGGTCACCAGAACTTCAAGATACCTTTCCACAGGGCTCTCGACCCCCATTCTGTACAGGTGCAGAATTTGGCACTTGCTCTTGTGAAACTTCTTATTGTTGGTGATTTGCATCCCTCTAATTTGTCAAGATGTCTCTGCAAGGCCTCTCTACCCTTGCTGACGGAACTTGTTGATGGAATCAACAACTCCTCTCAATTTAGTATCATCTGCAAACTTACCCAGAATATCTTCTAGCCCTACATCCAATTAATTTATGAAAATATTGAAGAGAAGTGGCCCTAAAATGGAGCCCTGGGGAACCCCATTAATGACTGGCTGGCAGCTTAGTTGTAAGCCCATTTACTGTAACCCTTTGAGTCCATATTTGACTGCTTGCATTATCCAGGTATAAATAAAAAATAAAAATAAAAATAAAATAACAATAAAAAAAATGGGCTTGATTCTCAATTACTTTTCAGCAAGTGTAATTATTTGTACATATGTGAACCTCAGAGGAGGCTCAGACTGGACATCAGGAAAAGGTTTTTCACCAAGAAGGTGCTTGGACACTGGAACAGGCTCCCGAGGGAACTGGTCATAGCACTGACCCTGCCAGAATTCAATAAGAGTTTTGGACAACACTCTAAGACACATGATCTGTTTTATTTATTTATTGATTGATTGATTTATTGGGGGGGTGGTCATTTGGGACCCAGGTGGTCATTTGGGGATCCCTGTGGGTTCCTTCCAACTCTGATAATCTATAATTCTGTGGTTCTATAAGTGAGTACAAGTGTATGTTAACTAAGATAGAAAAGGGTTGAAGACATTTTCACAATTACTGCGCTTAGATGACATGAACAGAGTGCAGTACTAGGAGGATCAAAGTTGTAGAGCCCCAGATAAGCAAGGCTAAAGTCATTGTTCAGAGATTACTTAAATTCCAGAAAAATTGAATGCTGTAATAATTATATGTGTAAATTTGTGGATATTGGAAACTAAATGAACTGCACTCAAAACCACTGAGTTGCTAGCACTGTAAACCCACAACTTTTAACAGTGCACTTAGCAATAAAGTGTTGCACAAGTTTGAACTATATGTTGTCATCTTCAGAACAAAATTTGTGCAGTTCTTATTTCTTCTTATGTAATGAAATAATGAATTATTTGAAAACTGAAAAATTCTGGTCTAAAGTCTCTTCATGTATTTGATGTCTCTTTACATGTTACTATTCTGATTGGAATAATAGATTCATCTGTGTTTTTTTCCCTTCTGCCCTTAAGCAGGTATCTCCTCAGTTTCTGGCCACCAGATTTTATAAATGCAAGACATAAAATTACCCTTATACCTAATCCTTCTTTTGTTGCTTGGAATAACATATCTACAATTATATGTGGAAGGAGTGTCTGTTCCTTTATGGGTATATGATCAAGGACTTTTCCTACTAGCCAGACCACTTATCCTCAGGGCACTCATCCTTCTGACCAAGAAGTCTAGGATGAGGAGCAGAACTCCCCCACAGTTCAGGTGGAAACAGTTAGAGACCTGCTGCTCCACGTGGACTGTCACAAGTCCATGGGGATGGATAGGATCCACCTGAGGGTGATGAGGGTGTTGGTGAATGTGATTACTGGGATGCTTTCCATCATCTATTAGAGGTCATGGTCATCCAGAGAGGTCCTGGATGATGGGAGACTTGCTCATGTGACACCCATCTATAAGAAGTAAGGAGAACATGGGGAACTACAGGCCTGTCAGCTTGACCTTGGTGCCAGGAAAGGTGACACAACAGGTCGTCTTGAATGCAATCACACAGGGTATGTGGGACAAATGGGGATGAGGCCCAGTCAGCATGGGTTCATGAAAGGCAAGTCCTGCCTGACCAACCTCATCTCCTTCTACAACAGGGTGAACCGCCTGGTGGATGAGGGAAAGGCTGTTGTTGTAGTCTACCTAGACTTCAGCAAGGCCTTTGACATGGTCTCCCATAGTATTTTCCTGGAGAAGCTGGCAGCCCATGGCTTGGACAGGTACACTCTTTGCTGGGTTAAAAAATGGGTGGACAGCCGGGCCCAGAGAGTGATGGTGAACAGAATAAAATCCATCTGGCAACCGGTCACCAGTGGTGTTCCCCAGGGATCGGTGTTGGGCCCATCTTTTTTAATATCATTATTGATGACTTGAGTGCACCTTCAGTAAGTTTGCAAATTACACCAATTTGGGGGGAATTGTTAATCTGGAGGGTAGGAAGGCCCTGCAGAGGGACCTGGACAGGATGGATCGATGGGCAGAGGCCAATGAGATGAGGTTCAACATGGGTCCTGCACTTTGACCAAAACAACGCCATGCAGCACTACAGTGCTGGGGGGGAGAGTGGCTAGAAAGCTGTGTAGAGGAAAAAGATCTTGGGGGGGTTGGTTGATGCTTGGCTGAACATGAGCCAGCAGTGTGCCCAGGTGGCCAAGAAGGCCAATGGAATCCTGGCTTGTATCAGGAATAGTTTAACCAGCAGGACTAGGGAGGTGATCCTTCCCCTGTACTCAGCACCGGTGAGGCCACACCTCCAGTACTGTGTTCAGTTTTGGGCCGCTCACTACAAGAAAGACATTTCGTCCCTGGAACATATCCAGAGAAGGGCTATGAAGCTGGTGAAGAGCCTGGAACACAAGTCCTGTGAGGAGCGGCTGAGGGAACTGGGTTTGTTTAGTCTGGAGAAGAGAAGGTTCAGGGGAGACCTTATTGCTCTCTACAGCTACCTGAAAGGAAGGTGTGGGGAGCTGGGAGTCAGCCTCTTGTCATAGATAACTAGTGACAGAACAAGAAAGAATGGCTTCAAGATGTACCAGGGGACGTTCAGGTTAGAAATTAGGAGACATTTCTTCTCAGAAAGACTAGTCAGGCATTTTAACGGGTTGCCCAGGGAAGTGGTGGAGTCACCGTCCCTGGGGGTGTTTTAAGGAAAGGTTGGACGTGGTGCTTAGGGACATGGTTTAGTGGGCAACATTGGCAGTAGGGTGATGGTTGGACCAGATGAACTTGGAGGTCTTTTCCAACCTTAATGATTCTATGATTCTATGATTCTATGAAAAATGGCATAATAAGAAAATGACATGAAGATGTTCTGTGTGCCTGTACCAGAGACAGGCTGTCTTTGCCAGTCCAAGGGGAGAAGGGGACTGGGCTGCCTGTGCTGGTATGGTGTGAGCCCTGCATGTGGTTGCTGCTGAAGGCAGTCTGTGGACCAGCCCTGTCAGTATCCTCCGTGTGTGTGTGTGTGTGTGTTCATCTGTTTGTGTGTATCTCTGGGTTAGGTGCTCAGCTTCATCTCTGGTTGAACCTGCAAAGGGGAAAGTGGCTGCTCTATTTCCCAGCCTGAGCAGAGATTGTGAATACTGGGATAGGCCCTAGCAGCTGAGCAGAAGCAGTCACAGGGTGGAGATGGTGACAGTGCCTAACTTGTCTTAACCATCTGCATCAAATCTGGCTGGTTTCTGGCACTGGTACTTCCTTCCCTGGTGACACTATGACCAAACAAACAAATATTGGCTGTAGTCATGTCATTCCCTCACCACCACCACCACTCCTCCCATCCACCAATTGCTTTAAATTAAAACATAGTCTTTCTGTCAGAAGGCTGAGACTGGGGAGACACACTGGATCCAAAAAAAATCATTCCTAAATCAAAAGACACTCCAGTTTTCACAGTGACCAATGACTCATGTTTATACGTCTGTGACTTAGATGCAAAAAGCATAAACAAACCATGGTGCAATGATCTGAGTCCAGGTTCTTTTCTTCCTACTAACATGCTTTCAGCAGCAAACTAAAGAGTTATATTAAGTTTTTGCCCAAGTTGCTTCTATCCAGTGCCTGAACTTCAACAAGAGAGGCAAATAAATATTTTCTTGAGCTTGTCAGTTACCTTACATTTAGGACAAGTAACTGATGAACAAGACCTGCAAACAACTTCAAGGTAAAACTGTTGAAGAGGAACTCAAACCTTTCCCAAACGGTGAGCAACTGCTGAAATCACTATATAGATTAGTACTTTGTCAGAAGACTAACTGCAATAAGATGATTGTACTCTCCTTTGTAAAGGGTCCATCTTTCCTCATCTTTCCTCATAGACTCTCTGTAATGATGCTATTGTTTTTTCTCTTAATGTGGAGAAATATTATATAAGATTGTTGTACACCTAATATCTAGATGGTGAAGAACTGGCAGCTAATGACAACAATCTAATCCTAACGTTTTGAATCTATAGTAGTTAAAGATAACTGCTCTGCAGTTTGGTATATAGAGTTTCCTAGGTGTAATCATAGAACCATAGAATGGTTTGAGTTGAAAAGGACCTTTAAGTTCCAAATCTCCTGCCAAAGGCAGGGACACCTTTCACCAGACCAGGTTACTCAAAACCCCATTCAACACCTTCAACCACCTTAAACACCTCCAGGGATGGGGCATCCACAACCTCTCTGGGTACTCTGTTCCATTTCCTTACTACCCTTAGCGTAAAGAATTTCTTCCTAATGTCTAATCTAAATCCAAACGTTTTAGTTCAAAACCTTTGCCTTTTGTCCAGTCTCTATGTTCCCTGATAACGACTCTCTCCTTATCTTTCTTGGAGGACTCCTTTAAGTACTAGAAGGTGACTATAAGATCTCCCCAGAGCCTTCTCTTCTCTAGGCTGAACAACCCCAACTCTCTTTATAGGAGAGGTGCCCCAACCTTCCGATCATCTTCATGGCCCTCATTCTTGGGATTGCCCCAAGACAGCTGCAGGATCTTGAATGTGGCTTTTTTGAACTTAGTGAGGTTTACACAGGTGCATGCCTGTCTCCCTAGGATCTATGAAAAAGGCTAAAAACCTTGTATAATCGCACCTCATCTGTCCAATGCCTCAATAGTCAGGTAAACGTTCAAGGGTCTTGTTACTAGTGAATAATTTAAACTGTCTCAGATAGCATTTTTTTGTTATATAGCATGTTACAAGACAAAGAGTTATTCAATAAAATCTACTTTTTTTTTTTTTTAATGTCTTGAATATTACCTTGTCGCATTCTGATGCTTCAATTTACAGCAAATGTTGCATCTGTTCTTATCTGTTCTTTTGTGGTACCTTTTATTTCTCAACACATAACATTTGTATTTATGGTTAATTAACAGTAGACCATCTTTCAAATTGACTCATAACAAGGAGGTCATATTTTAGGAATATGGGTCCCATGTAAATTAGATCTCCTTACTGATTTCTGATGAATATTCTGCAATCTGTCTATCACAACAGGTATAAAACCATTGCTATATCAGTTAAAATCCTGCAGAAACAGTATACCAAAGATGACATTTTCTCTGTTAGCATATTTACACAATTTCCCCATGCAAGATATGTTTGACACTTCAGACATTTTGCTCCAACATGACTATACTAGCAAAATTATATAGTGTGCTCCAGGTCTCAGTTTATTATTTTGATTATGACAGCTGTTTTATATGAAAAGTATGATATAAAATATTAAAAGACCTGTAAGTAACAATGCTACAGGATAATATTTCTTCCTTAATCTTATTAGGTCTTCTGGCTTTAGAAACTCACAAGTTCTTCAAGAATAATTTCAATAATTTCCTGACTTGGATTTATTTCATCTAACTTGCACATTTTATACTGTAGGAGTCTCTGACTGAGCTGGTATTCCTGGAATTCTTTTATACTAAATGAAGGGAAATAGACATAGATATGTTGTAATATTTTTACTTGGCTTAGATTTCTAAATTAAGTCTGCACTTTAAAAGTGCCTATTTCTTTTCGTTGACTATAATGGGAGTCTAACTCAGATAAAGCCATTTATTCTAGAGCTGCTTGTATTTTATCATATTAAGTACAACCCTTGCAACAACCATTAAATCCACCTGTTTTGAATTCACAATGTCAGCTCTGTACAGAAAGGACAATCGTCTCAATATGTGCTTTTACCATGTAAAAACAGGAAAGTCCTGATCCATACAAATGCTTTTACGCACCATGAGTAACAATAACACAGTGATAAGTAGTGCTAATACCTAATGAGTAGGTATGCAAAAGTATTCTGTTCTGTAATATGTACTCAGGTGTAGGACCCAGAAAAAAATAAGCTTAAATAAATTAAGAATCTCTGAAATTCTCAGTGTGATGACTGTCTATGATTCTTATATGAATTTATCGAAATGGGTAAATGACATATTATTTAAAAAAAAAAAAAAAAAGGAGCAATTATCTTGGTCATGATACTGAAAAATACGTGTTAGGAATTTCTGTCCAAGACTGTGCTAATTCTGTAACATGCCATACCTGTATTTCTTCACAAGACTGTGTTCTATATCAACATGCTCATGGGGCATTTCTGTGAGTAAACTGATTCTAATGAAAAATTCAGTTTTGAAAACTGTCATTGATTTGTCTTTCAGACTTGTTCAAGATTGTGGCTTTATAGTTGGCCAAAAGCATAAGACTAATTGCCTCAAACTAAAGAATTACATCCTTCTAAGCAATTTGAGGTAATGATAATTTCCTGATTTTTTTTATGACCTAAGTGGTCATGACCTGTACTTCTTTGGAGCACAGAAGCAGAACTTATTTATCTATCTTTCCATTTACCTATCATCTACCTATCTGACAATATTTTGTTGCACATAATAATATATATATATATTTTTTTTTCACAGAATTACAGAATGGACAAGGTTGGAACAGACCTCTGAAGGCCATCTAGTCCAACCCACTGCCGAGCAGGATCACCTAGAACACGTTGCACAGGATGGATCCAAGTGAGTTCTGAATACCTCCAGAGAAGGAGACTCCACAACCTCCCTGGGCAACCTGTTCCAGTGCTCTGTCACCCTCACAGTAAAGAAGTGCCCGCTCATATTAAGCAGGAACCTTCTGTACTTCTGTTTGTGTCCATTGCCTCTCACCTGTTGCCAACCACAGCTGAAAAGAGACTAGCTCCATCCTCTCGACACCCTCACCTCAGATATTTATATACATCGATGAGGTCTCCCCTCAGTCTTCTCTTTTCCAGGTTAATCAGGCCCAGTTCCTTCAGCCTGTTCTTGTACAACATTTGCTCCAGTCCTCTAGTCATCTTGTAGCCTTCCTGTGAATTCGTTCCAGTAGTTCTATGTCCCTCTTGTAATGGGGAGCCTAGAACTGGACACAATACTCCAGGCGAGGCCTCACCAGGGATGAGTAGAGGGGGAGGATCACCTCCCTTGACCTGCTGGCAACACTCTTGCGAATGCAGCCCAGGATACTGTTGGCCTTCTTGGCCACAAGGGCACATTGCTGACTCCTGGTCAGCCTTCTGTGCACCAGGACTCCCAGGTCCCTCTCTGCAGAGCTCGACACCAGCAGGTCAGCCCACAGCATGTACTGGTGTTTGGGGTTATTCCTCCCTAGGTGCATGACCCTGAACTTGCCCTTGCTGAATTTCATGTGGTTGCGCTCAGCCCAACCCTCCAGCTTGTTGAGGTCCCTCTGAATGGCAGCACAGCCACCTGGGGTATCAGCCACTCCTCCCAGCTTTGTGTCGTCAGCATACTTGCTGAGGGTGCACTCCATTCCACCACCTACGTCATTGATGAATAAGTAGAACAAGACTGGACCCAGTACTGACCCCTGGAGGACACCACTAGCTACAGGCATCCAGCTAGATTCCACACGACTAAGCACAACCCTCTGAGCTCTGCCATCCAGCCAGTTGTCAATCCACCCCATCATCCACTCATCTAGGCTGAACTTCCTGAACTTGTCTATGAAGATATTATGGGAGACAGTGTCAAAAGCCTTGCTGAAGTCAAGGTAGACCACATCCACCGCTCTCCCCTCATCTGCCCAGCCAGTCATCTCATCATAGAACAATATCAGATTGGTCAAACATGACTTCCCCTTGCCCAATCCATGCTGACTATTCCTCATCACCTTCTTATTCTCTACATGCTTGTAGATGGCCTCCAGGATGAGCTGTTCTATCACCTTTCCAGGGATGGAGGTGAGGCTGACAGGCCTTTCATTGCCTGGGTTCTCCTTCTTGCTCTTTTTGAAGAATGGCGTGACATTGGCTTTCTTCCAGTCCTCAGGCACCTTTCCTGTTCTCCACAACCTTTCAAAGATGAGAGATAGTGGCCTAGCAATAACATTGGCCAGCTCCCTCAGCACTCGTGGGGCCATGGATCACTGAATGTCAAGTTTGCTTAGATGTTCTCTGACCCGATCCTCTTCGACCAAGCGAAAGTCCTCCTTTCTCCAGACTTCCTATCTTGTCTCCAGGGTCTAGGATTCCTGAGGGCTGATCTTAGCAGTAAAGACTGATGCAAAAAAGGCATTCAGCAACTCTGCCTTCTCCATATCATTTGTAACCAGGGCACCCACCCCATTCAGCAGCGGGCCGACATTTTCCTGAGCTTTCCTTTTTCTACTGATGTATTTGAAGAAGCCCTTCTTGTTGTCCTTGACATCCCTTGCCAGATTGAATTCCAAATGGTCCTTGACCTTCCTTGTCACATTCGTGTATACTCTGACAGTGTCCCTATATTCCTCCCAAGTAGCCTGTCCCTTTTTCCACATGCTGTGAACTTCCTTCTTCTGTCTGAGCTTCACCAGGAGTTCCCTGGTCATCCCTGCAGGTCTCCTGCCCCCTTTGCTTGCCTTCTTGCTCATAGGGATGCACCAGTCTTGAGCTTGGAGGAAGTGATACTCGAATACTGACCAGCTGTCTTGGACCCCCTTTCCTTCCAGGGCCCTAACCCATGGAATTCTTCCAAGTAGATCCCCGAAGAGGACAAAGTCTGCTCTTCTGAAGTCCAGAATCACAATCCTACTTTTTGCCCTGCTTCCTCCTTGCAAGATCCTGAACTCCACCATATCATGGTCACTGCAGCCAAGGCTCTCCCCGACTCTCACATTTCCATCTAGTCCTTCCTCTTTCGTTAATACAAGGTCCAGCAGCACACCTCTCCTTGTTGGTTTCTCCACCACCTGTGTCAAAAAGTTGTCTTCAGTGCACTGCAGGAAACACCTGGACAATTTGTGCCTAGCTGTGTGGCCTTCCCAGCAGATTTCAGGGTGATTGAAGTCCCCCATAAGAACCAGGGCTTGCGACTAAGAGGCTACTTGGAGCTATCTGAAGAAGGCTTCGTCTACTTCCTCTTCCTGATCAAGTGGCCTGTAGCAAACACCCGTGTTATCCATGGTAGCCTGCCCTTAATCCTTAACCAAAAGCTCTCAACTCACTTTTCATTCATCCCTGGGCAGAGCTCCATGCATTCCAGTTGCTCTCTCACATAAAGAGTAACTCCACCACCTCGCCTTCCGGGCCAGTCTTTTCTAAAAAGCACACAGCCTTCCATGACAGTATTTCAGTCATGTGAGCTATCCCAACATGCCTCTGTGATTGCAATGAGATTGCAAATGAGAAGTGTCTTGTGACCACACACAGATCTCCAGTTCTTCCTGTTTGTTTCCCATACTGTGCGCATTAGTAAACAAGCATTTCAGCAAGCTGAAATGCTCGTCTCTCATACTGTGTGTGTATGTATAGAAGTATTTCAGATGTCTGTCATTCAACTCAGCCCTCGTGGGGCAGACTGAAGGACATCACCAGCATGCAGTTCCTCAAAAATTGGTGTGCAGTCACATAGCTTATCACTGGTGGGCCTGTTTTTGTCCCTTTCCCCCTTCAAATCTGGTTTAAAGCCCCATCAATCAGCCCTGCTAACTCCTGGGCAAAAATCCTTTTCTGCCTCATAGAGAGGTGCTCCCCATTAGGAGTCAGTAGGCTTGGTGTCATATACGCTTTCCCATGATCAAGAAACCCAAAACTGTGTCAGTGGCACCAGTCTTAGAGCCATGTATTGATCAGCTGGGTTCGCCTTTCATTATTAGCATTTCCTCTTTCACAGTTACAATAATAATAGACTGAAGTATTGCAGTATCAGTGCTTCCAAAGTTATGATAGTGTAAAAGTTACAAAGTACAAATGCAATGCTCTCTATTCATATTTGAAATCTGATTCTAACTGTTTTGAACAAGGTTATTAAGATTTGCCATCATTACTGAACATTTTTGATCTCTTAGCCATAAAGTCGTGCTAACAGTACTGTTGGATATTTTGAAGCATTAGTTGTTACAAAACAAATTAGCAATTATTAAAATTGTGTGTTTTTCTGTTTTTCTTTTTTTGTTTGTTTTCTTTCTTTTCTTTTCTTTTCTTTTCTTTTCTTTTCTTTTCTTTTCTTTTCTTTTCTTTTCTTTTCTTAAGCTGCCTGGACAGATCTCATGGATCAGTTCAAATATACACCAGGGAATGTTTGTAGAGCTTTTATGGTATACTTAAAGCAGCTACATATTTTTGATTTTGAGATAGAGCTTTGCCCTGGAGGAGATATCTATCAGAGATAAGAAGAGAGGGAACACAAGGACTAAGGGAAAAAAAAAAAAAAACAACAACTTCTGAAAATGCAGAGAGTGATTAGTACAAAGGAAGGAGGAGGAGACATCTGTTGATTAAATGATTTTTAGAGATAATTAAGTGCATTCTTCCAGAAATAACAAATATTACACATTGTCTGCAGGCACACATGGCTTTCTTGAAAGCAAGAGAGAATTAAACAGAACCTACAAAATAATCAGCAGCTTGGGGCCAGTCAAAACTGTGTCACAGGGGTGACCTTCCAGATTGTGTACAAGCAATTTTACGAAGCATTAGTATCAACCAGGTGCTGAGTGCTAAATTAAAAGGGTCTAAATATAGATGTAGGAGGTAAATGCCAGTCATTTTCAAAAGTATTGTTCAACGTTTCATTTCTCAAATAATCAATCACTATTAATGTTACATAATTCCATTTATTTATGTGATTCTCACCTCAAGAAAGTCATCTCTGTTTTCAAAAATTGGTTAGGTATTTTTATAAAGAATTCTTCCAGCTGAGAAATAAAAAATAAGTCAAGGACAAAATGCGCTCCATCTCAGAGGAGTGATGTTCTATGAACTACAGTTAGGTCTACTATATACCCTAAAGAGCAAAGAAAAAACAGAAAACTATGATAGTGTGATTTGTTTGTTTGTTTGATTGTTCGTTTATTTATTTATTTTGCCACCTTCACAGTTTCTTCATTTCTACTTGCAGTATTTGTGATTAGTACTGTATTTAATATCTATTTGTACTGGGATTTCACTTAGGTAGTCAAAAGTTGTTACTTCTGTCTTCAAGTGAAAGGACTTCTGGTAATAGAAATTCATGTTTCAGAGTTAGTACTTGGAAAGAATTGATCTGCCATTTGCAGGTATTTGAAAATTGCTAATATCAGGTTGTTACAGAACACAATTTGTTTTGTAAGTTACTCAGGTTTTATATGCAATGCTAGTTTGGGATTAGAATCTGTAAAGTGAGACACTGTTGTGTTTTGACTGAAATACTGTCTGTGGAAATGTTTGATTAAGGCAGACATGGTACACTTTTTCCTCTTTGCAATTCATAACTGACTCTTTACCTGAGTGGCATTTTATGACATGAAAAAACACAGATTGAAGTAAGGAGATGAACTTATGATCCAGGCCACTGCTGGTTCTAGAGGTGACTATAACTTCAGGAATTAACAACCCCTACAGAAACTCTTTTTCAGGGGTAATGATCTTATTGATACACAGCAATAACCTACAAAGAAACTTTTCTCATAGGGTTCAATTGGTCAGAATCGAATCAGTGTTCCATTAATTTATTCGCTTATTTAGTTTAAACTTCTCCATTACAAAACAAGAAATAGAAGTACTGCTAGTAAGGAAGATTTCTACCTTATTGCAACAAATTACAGAAAATCCCAGAAGACAGTGTCCAGTGCAGCCAAAAGACTCGAAGAGTAAAAGATATAGAAGGAAAGTGCTGACATTCAACAGATAACTGAATGATCCCACAAATTCCAGGCTTGCAGTGCTTGAACTTCAGGAAAGGATATAAATTGGACCAGATGTTAATTAAACTGAGATAATTCTTTGCACAAACCAGTTCTTACATGGACCAAAGGATTTTGTTATCATCCACCTATGAGAAATATGGATTCTCTTCCCTAAGACTAGACTCATCTGTGTATACATATGGATATTTTCAAATGACCATATTTTCTCCTGACACAGAAACACAGAAAGCCAATTCCTATGGGGCCTGATGACACACATCCCAGGGTCCTGAGGGAATTGGCTGATGTATCGCCAAGCAATTCTCCATCACATTTGAAAAATCATGGCACTCAGGAGAAGTCCCTGGTAACTCGAAAAAGGGAAACATCACTCCTATTTTTAAAAAGAGTAGAAAAGAAAATCCGGAGAACTGCTGAGTCTTACCTCTGTGCTTAGCAAGATCATGGAACGAATCCTCCTGGAGGCAATGTTAAAGCACATGCAGGACAAGGACATCTGGGACAGCCAGCATGGCTTCACCAAGGGTAAATAGTTCCTGACCAGTCTGGTGTCCTTCTATGATGGCGTGACTGCATCAGTCAACAAGGGAAGACTGACTGATGTCATCTACTTGGACTTCTGACACAGTCCCACAAAACATCCTGATCTCTAAATTGGAAAGATATGGATTTGGAGGGTGGACCATCCAATGGACAAGTAATTGGCTCGATGGCTGCACCCAGAGAGTAGTGGTCAATGGTTCTATGTCCAGGTGGAGACCAGTGATGAGCAGTGTCCCTCAGGGGTCTGCCTTTGGACTGGTACTTTTCAATACCTTCATCAATGACATAGATGATGGGATTGAGTACAACCTCAGCAAGTTTGCAGACGACACCAAGCTGTGGTACAGTTAATACCAAAGAAGGAAGAGATGACATTCAAAGGGACCTGGACAGCCTGGAGAAGTGGGCCCATGTGAATCGCATGAGGTTCAACAAGTCCAAGTGCAAGGTACTGCACCTGAGTCAGGGCAACCCCAGACAGGAGTACAGACTGGGAGAACAACTTATTGAGAGCAGCCCTGCAGAGAAGGACTTGGGGGTTCTGATGGATGAAAGGCTCGACTTGACCCAGCAGTGCGTACTTGCAATCCAGAAGACCAACTGCACCCTGGGCTGCATCAAAAGAGGTGTGACCAGCAGGTCGAGGGAGGCAATTGTCCCCCTCTTCTCTGCCCTTGTGAGGTCCCACCTGGAGTACTGCATCCAAGCTTGGGGACCCCAGCACAAGAAAGATGTGGACAAGTTAGAGTGAGTCCAGAGGAGGACCACAAAGATGATCAAAGGACTGGAGCACCACTTCTATACAGAACAGCTGAAAGGAGCTGGAGATGTTCAGACCGGAGAAGAGGAGGCTCTGGGGAGACCTCATTGAGGCCTTTCAATATTTAAAGTGGATGGAGAAGGACTCTTAACTTGGGTAGATAATGGTAGGACAAGGGGAATGGTCTTATGTGGAAAGAGGATAAGATTTAGGCTAGACATTAGGATGAAATTCTTCACTATCAGGGTAGTGAGGCACTGGAACAGGTTGCCAAGAGAAGTTGTGGATGCCCCATTCCTGGAAGTGTTCAAGACCAGGCTGGATGAGGCCCTGAGCAACGTGGCCTAGGGTTGGAACTAGATGATCTTTAAGGTCCTTTCCAACTCAAGACGTTCTATGATTCTCTGATGAGGAGGAAAAAAGAAATGCAAATGGGATTTTTGAAAACAAGCAAACAACAATAACAACAAAACCACAATATTTTGTTAACAAATAAATAACAAAAAAGATTAAATGTTTTACATGTTTCATACAAATTTAATTCTTTGGTGACAGGTGAAAGTTGACGTTTGCAAATGGAGACGATCCAAATACTATAATACATGGGCAGCCAGGACAGCAGATTCACCCCGAAAGGATAAATACTTGGACAGACTTTATGGCACACAAAGAATAGAGAACATATCTATGAGTTTGTACTCATCTTCAGCACGGCATGGACCTCATCCACCTTCTCATCTGCTTAAGCTACTGCCATGAAGAATGTTATCTCATCTAATCTTATTTCTTCAAAATTAGCATTTTTTTCCCAGCTATACATTTAATTTTAACAGGATCATCTAACAAATAAAAATTCCACAGAGGATTCAAATGAAGCTTCTAAATTTGATTAGATTACTTAATGGGATTGAAGTACAGTCAGCATTCAAATATTTGGATTAATATTCATTTTTAGCATGATTTTTTTTCCTTCCCTTCATATATATATATATAGGAATATATATATATATTCCTATATATATATAGGAAGGGAAAGAAAAAAATCATATATATATTATATATATATATATATATATATATATTCCCAAAGAATGGTGATGGATGGTGATAATAAAATATTTATAAAGCCTCCTATGGTCACAATCATTTTGTGTCAAAAGAAAAGGACAATACTGAAACAGGTTGCCCAGAGAGGGTGTGGATGCCCCATCCCTTGAGGTGTTGAAGGCCGTGTTGGATAGGGCCTTGGCCAACCTGACCTAGTGGGTGGCATCCCTATCTGTGGCAGAGGGGCCGGAGTTAGATGATCCTTAAGGTCCCTTCTGACCCAAGCCATTCTACAATTCTACGATTCTATGACTCTATGATTCTATGAAGATTCTAAGATTCTATGAAATGTATGCTAAGTAGAATGTGTCCTTCCTTAAAAAAAAATGCAATGTACTGACGTTTTCCTTACATACTGAAGCCAATATCATAGAATCACAGAATCATTGAATCATTTAGGTTGGAAAAGAAACTTAACATCATCGAGTCCAACCATCAACCTAACACTACCTAGCCCACCACTCAACGGTGTCCCTAAGCACCACATCCACACATCTTTTAGGTACATCCAGGGATACCTTCCTTGGGCAACCTGTTCCAATGCCTAACCACCCTTTCTGTGAAGAAATTCCCCCTAATCTAAACCTCCCCTGGCACAACTTGATGCCATTTTATATGGTATGTTATCATAGCTGAGCAAACTGTTATCATAATCTTTGCTGATTAAGAAGGGTCAGAATGAGATTAAAGAAAGCTGAATAGATCGAAGTAAAGGATTTAGGGGAAGAAAAAAAGAATATAAAAACTGTCACAGATTTCAGGAAACAATAATTCATTAGGAAAAAAAAATGCAAAGGACCGAGGCCAAATAGGAGACTTTATATTTTCTTATTCTCTTTCTCTGCTACATCAGTTATCCCACAGATTTCATTCTTCTCTTTTCAGTTGTATGTTACCTGTATTTTATTTATTTTTAACACAGACTAAACTCTTCTTCCACGTTTCAGAAAGAATTTCAGAAAGAATTTTGCTGAATGTAAAAAAAAAATCATATGTGATATTCTATCCATAACATGCTGTAATAAGAGTCAGATCCAGATTTCTTCAGATTTACCAGATTTCTTCATAGATCAAGTCTTGTACTGGTAAACTTTCATCTCAGGCAAATGATTACACATTTACTAAGTTGGTATTTGTGCATGTTTACAGACCTCAGTTCCTTCAGTTTAAAAAAAAAAAAAACACTATATGTAGAACAAAAAACTTCTGGTTCAAGTAAAGAATTTAAACAACATTGTAGCAAAATTCTAGGTGGCTGCAAGAGGAGTAATCAGATTCCCTACAAAGGCGGTGAAGATTCAGACTAATTTCTGCATAAGAATTGGTAGGAAATGCTAGACAAATACAGCATATTCACCTATCTCAATCAGTTTATCTTGTTAGTTTCAGAGAATAAAATGTAATCAAGTACAGATGTTTCTAAGAAAAAATGAAATGCAGTAGAAGGGAAGGGAAGGGAAGGGAAGGGAAGGGAAGGGAAGGGAAGGGAAGGGAAGGGAAGGGAAGGGAAGGGAAGGGAAGGGAAGGGAAGGGAAGGGAAGGGAAGGGAAGGGAAGGGAAGGGAAGGGAAGGGAAGGGAAGGGAAGGGAAAGGAAAAGAAAAAAGAAAAGAAAAGAAAAAAGAAAAGAAAAGAAAAGAAAAGAAAAGAAAAGAAAAGAAAAGAAAAGAAAAGAAAAGAAAAGAAAAGAAAAGAAAAAAGAAAAGAAAAGAAAGGAAAGGAAAGGAAAGGAAAGGAAAGGAAAGGAAAAGAAAAGAAAAGAAAAGAAAAGAAAAGAAAAGAAAAGAAAAGAAAAGAAAAGAAAAGAAAAGAAAAGAAAAGAAAAGAAAAGAAAAATGAAATGAAAAGAAAAGAAGAAAAGAAAAGAAAAGAAAAGAAAAGAAAAGAAAAGAAAAGAAAAGAAAAGAAAAGAAAGAAAAAAAGAAAAAAGAAGAAAAGAAAAATAAATGAAAGGAAGAAAGAAAGGAAGAAAGAGAGAGAGAGAAAGAAAGAAAGAAAAAAAGAAAGAAAGAAAGAAAGGAAGAAAGAAAGAGAAAGAAAAAGAAAATAAAAGAAAAAAGTTTATAATAACATCAAACACTACCATGGTTCTTATAATCTCTCTACATTTAGTCCTATCCCTACATGTGAGCCCTAACTGCTATATGAGATTGGTTTGCGTTCTTCCTAACTTCATTACACTTTCATCCATGACTGCGTAGTGACCTAGCCTCAGAAATGTAGGATCTCCTACTGAGGATACTCCACAGATTGCTTGTCACAGCAGTCTCCTAGGAGATGTAAGTTCAAAGTCTTCCTGTCAAAAAAACAAGCTTACAAATTCTTACTTTATGCTTAAGCTACATCACCGCTATCAAATGAGACATGACATTTATGCACAAACTTGACAGTGGCAAATCACATTTATGTTTTGGGGTTTCTCAGTGCTCTTAAATCATGGATATGAGTCACAGCTAAGCTCTAACCTGAAGTGAAGTACCTGTTCCCTCAAAACAGGCACTTCTGAGAAGGCATGACAAATTAACTGCCATTAGTACTTAGGCTAAGAAGAAAAGAAACTAATGAATTTCAGGGTAAAGCAGTTCTGGAAAGAAGGCAAAGTGAGTCACTGTGTGGCACTAGGGAGGGTTATACGTGACTAAATCCCAGTTGGTGGGGATTTTTGTATATTGAATGCCGTGACACGAACAATTTTGTCCTCTTATTTATATACTCAAGACAATCCTAGCAATATATATTTCTTACTTGATTCAGCCTTAACATACACTTTGACTTTACTCTTTCTCCATTTCTAGTATATATCATGAAATCAACAGATGGGAACATGGAATTACTTTTTTTTTTTTAATTTTTATTTTTTTATTTTTTTTCCTACCTATCTTATCTCAACATAGCTATTCCACGCTTTTATGCTTTCTCCAACTTGACTTTAATAGTCCCACTGATAGAGCTTTTTACCACCACAAATAAAGTCCAATAGATTAGATCTCAGGCTGGAAAATTTCTAAACTTCACACCAATTTTGACTGCTTTAATTGAATTATACTGTCTTCCAACTACATACATTTTTTTACTTTTTTTTTTTTTTCTGTGATACTTTCCCTTTCTATCTTTAGTATGCATATCTTCGAGGGATAGTCAGGGCATTATGATGGAGCATCTTTTGCTGTCTCTTAGCAAAGAAACATTTTTACATTCTTTTAATCTCTGCTTATCTTAAATCAATCAATTTATTCCCCTGAACACTTCTGTTGCTTCATTCCTTTCAATAAATCAATTTACTTGTAAGGAGGAGGTCAGAAATGAATGCAGACTTTAATCTTATCACTATGTATTTCAAATATCTCTGTGAGATACTTTTCAAACCAGTGGGCAAAGACTTCACAATGAGACAACATTCAAGATGAAGTATTATGAAGAACATTGTCTCCTGAAAAATTTACACTCAGCTACAAAAAAAGGAAGGATAAATTTTAGACTTAGGAACAGATACTCCTCAACAGAAACAGCTGAATCAAACTTGATGTCTTCCAACACCACTATCCTACACAAGTTGAGGGAGGACTTTAGCTGTAAACCCTAATCAGTTTCAGAAAACATGAAACCATACATTCCATATATTTTCCAAATTAAACAAAAAACACACAAAGAAGAAGAAAATCACTACAGGTGTCATGAGTACTTCTATAGTACCATTTGGACATCTGAGATGCTTGGGAAGTTAATTTCTCACTGAAAATAAAGGTAATTGATCAGTTTATGAAAAGGACCTTATTAGATCATTGTCTTCCTTTTGCCACCCCTGCATATAATTCAAAAGATATGAATAGCTTATCTACTATTCAGGTATTTAATTCCAAAAGAGGGTTTCTCACACCTCCAGATGCTCCTGTTCCTTTCAGAAAGAAAAAAAAAAAAAAGTTTTAAGTTTATTTGTCTTCTAATGGAAAATATTTGCATGTATATATATGTACTTGTAGAAAACAAGTGGGCTTCTCTGTTTTCTACCAGGTTAAGTTTTCCACTCATCCATCACTAATTCACAGATTTCAGAAGTACTCAAAATCAGTGATTTTTCTCAGGTATCTCCCTCATACCTATACAGCAAGAGATATATTTACAAGCTAATATATTATTTTTCCAATTATCATGCTAGAACCAGAAGCCTATCAGCCTGTTTTTTTATTGGAATTGCACATATACACATGCATGAATATACACATATATAAACATATATAAGCATATGTGTACATATTTAATATATAATTTATATCATACATAAAATTTATGTTTTTATTAATATTTCATAAAGAACATGAAAAATAAGTCATTCGTTCCCTTTTTGTTAAAAGTTGAGACAGTCTGATGTAGGGACATGTCTGTGACAAGTATCACAGAATCACAGAACCACATAATGGTTAAGGTTGGAAGGGATCTCTGGAGGTCATCTTGTCCAACACCCTGCTGAAGAGGGCACTGAAGAGGGAAGAGGGTTTTACTCAGGTGGGCGGCTGAGCTCCACCACAGCCGCTCACTTCCCCTCCTCAAGGAGGAACGGGGAGAAAATATGATGAAAAGGGCTCAAGAGTTGAGATAAGGATGAGGAGATCACACAGTAATTATCATGATGGGCAAAACAAACTCAGTATAGGGAGACAGTATGATTTCTTGACTATTACTAACAAGCTAGAGAAATAAGAAACAAAAGAAAGAAAACAAAAGTGCCTTCCCCCCATCCGCCCTCTTCCACCTCCTCCCTCCACGCAGCGCAGGGGAACGGGGAATGGGGGTTGCAGTCAGTCTATAGCGCTTCTTCTCCGCCGCTCCTTCTCAGTCACTCTCACCCCGTGTTGTAGGGTCCCTCCCACAGGATGCAGTCCTTGCTGAACTGATCTGGTGTGAGCTTTCCACAGGCAGCAGCTCTTCAAGAACTGCTCCAGATATGGGTCCGTACCACGGGGTCCATCCATCAGGAGCAAACTACTCCAACCTGGGTCCCCCACGGGCAGCAGCTCCTGCCAGGTCACCTGCTTCTGTGTGGGCTCCTCTCCACGGGCTACAGGTCTGGCCCGGGGCCTGCTCCTGCGGGGGCTCTCCATGGGCCGCAGCCTCCTCCAGGCCACATCCACCTGCTCCACCAGGGGCTCCTCCACGGGCTGCAGCATGGAACCCTGCTCCACCATGGTATGCCATGGTCTGCAGGGGGACAGCCTGGTTCACCATGGTCCTCTCCACAGGCTGCAGGGGACTTCTGCTCCGGCGCCTGGAGCACCTCTCCCCCTCCTTCTTCACTGACCTTGGCACCTGCAAGGCTGTTTCTCACTCCTCTCACTCTCCCAGCTGCTGTGTGGTGCAGCGTTTTTTTTCCCTGTCTTAAATCCGCTCTCACAGAGGTCCAAACAACATCACTTATTGGCTCGGCCCTGGTCAGCAGTGGGGCCCTTACCTACCATGGGGCAGCTTCTAGATTCTTCCTACAGAAGCCACCCCTATGGCCCCCTGCTACCAAAACCTTGCCACGCAAACCCACTACAGGCACCTACAGAAGATCGCCAAGGACCATCTCCAGATGTTTTTTGAAGATCTTCAAGGAGGGAGACTCTGCTAACTTTCTGGGCAATCTATTCCAGAGTTCAGTCACCCACACAGTAAAGAAGTGCTTCCTGATGTTTAGATAGAACCTTTTGTGTTCCAGTTTGTGCCCGTTGCCTATTGTCCTGTCACTGGGCACCACTGAAAAGAAACTGTACCCATCCTCTTTGCACTCTTCCTTCTAGTATTTATATACATTGTTAAGATCCCACCCTGATCCTCCTCTTCTCCAGGCTGAACAGTCCCACCTCTCACAGCTTCTCCTCATAGGAGAGGTACTCTTCATAGGAGAGATTATTACTAAACATCTCTTTCCCGAACTGTCTTTTTTTTTTTACAGATTTTAACAGATTTGTCTTAGGTTCTCTCTGGGTATATATGTAGGAACTTGTGCTGGTTTTACCCAGCTGGGCAGCTGAGCTCCACCACAACCACTCTCTCATTTTCCTTCTCAAAGGGAAAGGGGGAGAAAACACAATGAAAAGGGATCAAGGGTTGAGATAAAGACAGGGGGATCAGTCAACGATTATCATCATGGACAAAATTGATTCGGGGAGATTAGAGAAATGTATTATGTATTACTAAATGAGAAAACAACAACAACAACAAACTACAAACACCTTCCCCCATCCACCCTCTTCTACCTTCTCCCCCCAAGTGGTGCAGGGGAATAGGGAATGGGGGCTGCTGTCAGTCCATGTCGCTTCGTCTCTGCCACTCCTTCATGGTCACTCTCTGTCTCTGCTCCAGTGTAGGGTCCTTCCCACGGGATGCAATCCTTCCCAAACTGATCCTGTGGGATCAGCAGCTCTTCAAGAACTGCTCCAATATGGGTCTGTACCACAGGGTCCATCCATCCAAACTGCTCCAAATTGGGTCCCCTACAGGTGGCAGCTTCCCCCACATCCCCTGCTCCCGAGTGGTCTCCTCTCCACAGGCTGCTGGTCTGGTCTGGAGTCTGCTCCAGCAGGGGTTCTCCACAGGCCGCAGCCTCCTACAGGCCACATCCAACTGCTCCACTGGGGGCTCCTCCATTGGCTGCAGCAAGGAGATCTGTTCCACCATGGTATGCCATGGGCTGCAGGGGGACAGCCCGCTCACCAAGGGCATCTCCACAGGCCGTAGGGTAACTTCGGCGCCTGGAGCACCACCTCCCTCTCCTTTTTCACTGACCTTGGTGTCTGCAGGGCTGTTTCTCACTCCTCACTCTCCCAGCTGCTGTTGTGCAGCAGTGGGTTTTTTTTGTTTGTTTGTTTGTTTGTTTTTTCCTTTCTTAACTATGCTCTCACAGAGACACAAACAACATTGCTTATTGTCTCAGTTCTGGGCAGCAGTGGGTCCCTTTGGAGCTGAAACTGGCCCTTATCTAACATGGGGCAGCTTCTGTCTTCTGAGTTTAATGGCTCTATGTGTTTGGAAAGAGCAGATCTGGTGCTTTAGTGCTGAGCAAGAGATGAGCTTTCTCATCATACTCCTAGTCAGTAACCAGTAAGCTGGGAAACTGATAATCCAGTTCATCAAAACCCTTTCATACAATCACAGAGAATGTCTCGGTGCTCATTTGCAGAACCAGATATATGGGATATGACAGTTATGGTAGAGTCACCTCCAAATAAAGTGGACTCTAGGATCAGTAAAATGTATCCTCCTTCCATCTAAGAACTATTAAATTTGTATAAAAAGAGATTGTGAGGGAGACAGAGAGAGCAGATAGACTTCCCTGTAATTCAGTGGTCAAATACAGCAAGAATTCTCTAACCCTGAATTTTTACATGGTAGGTAGGTACATGCTCTGTAAGATAATTTGAAGGGATAACATCTTTTTTTGTTGTTGTTGTTGTTTTGGTTTGGTTTGGTTTGGTTTCAGTTTACTATTTTAGTTATTTTATTGGTGAGAGCATGGACTAAAATGCTTTTCATCATTAGAGAGATTATAGCTGTGGGAAGATGTGGGGAGGTGGAGAGCATTTGTCTGGTCAGAGTACATTTACCCATCAGGAAGAAAGTATGTAACACTGACGCAATAATTTCCTTGTTAATAATATACAATCTAGATTTGTGTTATTTCCACAAGTGAAAGGAAATAATTTAATTGCTTCACAAATAATAAAATAATTTATAAATAAACAGTACATTAAAAATTAAGGAACAAAATCAAGGGATTGGACAGTAATGTGAAATAAAATATCATAAGATCCAGAGCAGTAACAGCAATGTACAAGAGTGTCACCAAAAGAAAAGATGACAGATTGATAAAGACAGTTCTGGAATGGTTGCCAAAGACTGGGAATCCCAGCAGAAGAGACTAAACAGAACTGCAGAGAGACAGAACCTGGCAAATAATCGAGAATAGCAGGGGTACAGACTAAGGAGATACTGCAGAAGATGTAAGGCACAGGGAGTCCTGTGTCCAGCAGTGGATTGATAGTAGCAGATATACTAAAAATATGTTATATTTGTATTACTAATGCAGTTTCATGATGCTTCCATATTTGATTAAGCTGCTTCTTACTGAGTCTGTCTCACATATTCAAATGTTATGTGCTTGTACATGTTACACTACAAAAAAGTTTTCTATTTTTTTCTCTCTTTTTTTTTTTTTTTTTCTCCAGATGGATTTACTGACACTTTGGATAACAAGCATTTATTTCTAAGTGCCTTATGAAAGACTGTAAGCTAATGTAACTAATAGGAAATGCATTCAATTGCTCTAATAACTCTGGCCCAAGTCACTTTCTTTTTTATCTAGGTCTTGGTCATGTACATATTGAGCATCCTGGGAATGAAAGCTGTAAAAGCAGGCTCCTATGGTGACTGAAGTCAGTGGAAAGTTTTCCAATGAATTTAATGGAATTTAGATCAGGCATTCAAGAGAAAAGACCATTAGGTACTTCAGCTGTTATGTATGCAGATGTTACCAGAACCCTCAGTCCCAATAAGGTACTCAGATTCACTTTTTAGTTCATATAGTTATCTCTTGTCATATTATTTCAAATAAGTTGTGATGCAGAGCACTTAAATGAGCAATGAAATACCTATTTTTTCATGGTTATGCAGGTCTAGAAACAAAAGCTTGGTCACTGGTATCCTACAACCTAGTTAAATATCTTTAACAAATTATTGGAGTTGTGTTTCAAGGAGTTCATTGGCTCCCAATTGAACGCACTACTGTAGTGTCAGTGAATGAGAAAATTGATAGCTCATTCCTCCAAATATGTATTTGTAGACATTGCTCCTAGGTGTATTAATACTTTTTTTTTCACTTGAAGGAGGTACTTACCTCCCACTGACTTTGATGGGACTCAAATTAAGTAATCAATCTGAAGCACTTGCTTATATGCCTCCCCAAATAAAGTCATTAACTAAGTGCCATTTTAAGATCTGTTTTTTTGTTTGTTTCTTTCTTTTTTTTACTTCTCTAAGATCAAATTACTCTCAACTTCCAACTTCACATAAAGAAATAAGTAGTCAATACATCATTCAGAAAAAAAAAGAGCTATGTCTTAATAAACAAACGAACAAACAAACAAACATAAAACCAATGAAATATCATGTCCAAAGAAATATCAGTGAAACATAATATATTTACCAAATTGGACTTCAAATTCAGACTTATAGTTCCAAAGCAAAAGCTTAAAATTTCACAAAATGAAGTTATGTAAGACATACACATTGATGATGATGATGATGATGATGATGATGATGATGATGATACTTACAAGTATTCCAAGTCAGGACTCCTAGAAAAACAAACAACCACCATCAACACCAACAACAAAAACTCACAGAACTGTAAAATGAACTGACAGCAAATAATATTTTAGAGCTTATCACGAACAGTTTTAACTAGTCTCTTCAGTTTTAGAAAGTAAAGGGTAAAAATGACAACTAAGCTAACACAAGGCACCTAACACATTTCTCAGCCCATCTCCTTGCCTCTGTAAAAGACAAGAGGAAAACACCCTGCTGATACAGAGATTTAATTTGAAGTAAGATGCATAAACTTTGATACTTCCTCACGGGTTTCTTAACACTGCCACAGATCTACTATATACTGCATACTGTATAAACACAGTTCTGAGGGTACTTCTCACACTAAACTTAGAAAAAAAAGAATAGCATGCATATTTAATACCTCCCTGAAGTGTTTTACTTCAGCTATAAAGCACTGCAGCAAAGTAAGAAAAAACTTTCAGTTGCTTTCCTGAGCTCTGTGCCTGAAAGGTATCACATTGTAGCATTTGTTTTATTATGTGGAAGTGTATTCATTAGAATAGAGATGCATTTTTTTCCATACACTTTTCTATTTATAAATGTGAAACAAAGAAATATGTCAGTCAGCTCATGGACAGATCTTTGGCAGTTTGGATTCAAAAATAGTAATACTATGCACAAAGCAATTCTACAATTTTAAGTATAGTATATGTATTTCATCAAGCTTTCCATTTTCAAAGCAAAAGTGAAAATTTGTAGGTGGTTATCTTACTGGTTATTATAATATTTCAGATAATGAATTTGATGTAAATTTGAAGACGTCTGTACATCATACTTCATTTATTAATCATAATTTCCTGGACCTTTTAATGAACTTTCAATGAGGAATGTGATAATAAGGCACAGTGATATACTCTTCCCTACTATCATATTTTCATCATGAAATTGCACGTAGCCCTAGCACAAGGGTACTTACCCTTGTTATTTCTGACACCAGAAAAATAAAATAATATGAAGATTCAGTAATCTTGCAATTTTGCCCCTGAACTGGATGTTGCAAGTGCCAACATCCATTACTAAAAATAAGTAATGACTATTCTATTCAGTGTCACAGAAAGTATTTTATCTTATTCCATATAATGTCAGTAGCAAGGGTACACTGTATGTTAGAAAAATACAACGTGAGAAGCAACAAAAGGAAACTGAAAGACAATTGTAAATACTATGTTCTTACTAAATGTTAGTTCAGAATCTAAGTACAACTCTTTAATTTGTTTGCACTTTAGAAAATTACATTCTGAAGTGTTATAGACAAGTAAAAGTATAGTACATTGTTCTACTTATTTTTTGTCTTAGCTAGTCAAACTGTAAAGGATAGAATTATGCTAAATTAACAACAACAAAAATATTAACAAAAATACTGCAGCATTTGATTCCAGTATGGAAAAGATTTTGACAAAACAGGAGAAGTGAATCAAGGGATGGACTTAAAATAGCACATTGTTTAAAATAGGTAAATAAATAAATAAATGTGTAGGCATGTATGAGACCTGTTATTTTCATTCTGTTGCCCTGGACAGTCAAGACATGTCGCAGCAACATATGTTAGTTTATAAATATGCCAGGCTCAGGCAGTGCCTTCTGATCTTCCAGCAAAACAAGAGATCCCTGCTGAAGGGGCAGTAGCCACAGTGCCAAGATACAACTGTGAAGGAAGTGACAGCATCACACAGCAGTACTTCTGCCCCTAGTAGAGGTCAACAAACACAATCAACATTGAGGAAGGAAGTTCAGCTTCATTTGCTTCTTGCAGTTTAAACAAATGAATGCTCAAGAGGCATGCTACAGTAAGTGTAATTAGTTCACCCTTTACCATATAGACTATAAGCTTTTCTCTTCTTTACAGGGAAAAAAAATATATATGTATATATATACATAACAATATTTGTACACTTTTCGACATTTAACATGTGCTAACATTTATTCAGAGTAATTTGTCTTAAAGAATAATGATGAAGGAAAGAAGTGTGCAATTCTCAAATGGCAATTGTGCTTTCTGTATCCGACACTACAACAAAAATAAGCTGTGCCTATGTAACTTTATTAGTTGTATTTAATCATCTGGCTTTATCTGTGTAACTAAGCTCATATTTTGCCCTTTATAATCCAATAAATTCTTGCTCCAGCAGAACACGACAGATATGCCCTGAAGTACATTTGCAAAACAGTTAAATAGCATCACTAAATTACAACTCTTTTTTTTTATTATTATTATTTTTTTTAATGGTGATCAGGAGAAAGCAGAGACTGACTTAGAGGGTTTTTACTTTTGTTTGTTTGTTTGTTTGTTTTTCATTATAGATTTTTAAACTACATTTGTCCAGCTTCAGTTCAAATTAATTTTATTTTCCAGAAATCTTGCCCAACTACTCAAGCCAATGTGAAGAAAACTAGTATCTTATTATTGATTTTTTTTTTGCTACTATTGGAAATTGCTGTATTTTCATTTATCTTTCAGACCATGTAGTCTTTTCTTCTTTAGACCTACTTCTTTTGACTATCAGTTGTCTAGACAAAATGACAACAACAACAACACAATATTTATGATTTTTAAAATAGTTTTCCAGTTAGGATAACATAATTTTAAAATTTAAGGTTAGTCTCAGTATAGGTTTCTAGGGATAATTAGTTTAAGGGTCAAATTCTCATGAGTCTATTTATGTTAATCAAACCAGGATCTTCTAGTAATTTACCTAGACAGTGAGAGAGTTGGGAACAGAATCCGATCCTTCCCTTTTTGACCCTCATGAGCTAGCACTAGCAAACAGTTTTACCTTTCTCACTACTATCTATCAGCTAAATGGTCTTTACAATTTTATTACTTTAGTGTCCAGATAAACTGAGGAAGATACAAATAATACTTTTCCTGGTTCCTGCCTTTCTAGACAATGTCAGATATATGTTTTGTTTGGGACACACTTTCTCTCTCTCTCTCTTTTTTATTAAGTAATAATAACAATTGTTCTTCACACTAGTCCAAAATGATAAAAGAGAAAACTTGCGAGTATCTGAAGTATACTTGCACTTTTCCCTTTCCTTGATTGAAACAGTCAGTATTTTTTCTTTACCAGAGGCCGTACTAACATACTATTCTTCCTATTTTATTATTATTGTTATTATTATTTCTGCTTTATTCAGTTAGGTGTTTATTTGACACTTATTCAGATTCTTACACGTATTGTCATTGATTCAATCACATCTGACATGATAAATATATGTATCTGGGAATGCTCATGATGCTCATGTCAATTAAACTTACAGTGCCACAAGTGTTTCAAGGATTTCTTCCTACATATTGAAAAGGTAAAACAGAGATAGTTTTTAAAAGGTCTATACAAATAAAAACTCTATGGTACAAAGGATATCGAATGACAGCTTTGTCTGAAACCTGCCTATCCTCATGAAAGTAAGCAGAGGAGAGTTGTCTGTTTACTCAATGAAGAAAAACAGTTCTAAAGCAATATTCATCTTATCATATCATTATTATCATATAGATGTCTAAAAGAGACTAGTTTACTGGCTCTGTGAAAGTGTTTATTTGTTTCCATTGACAATAAAATATTGAAGTTACTAGCTAAGATCAGACTGTTTATGCTACAGAAATATAAGGATAGATTAAATTAATTCCTAAGTAAAGTATTCTACTCATTCCAAACCTTCATTTATGTATGTATTTGCCTTTGCTTCCTTAAAATGTTGAAGGATATATGTTATATGGCATAAATGGTATTGCACTTACATATCATTAACCAATCAACTTGTTGAAGTTTGTACTTTGTCTTTTGTACAGACACATTTCTCCTGGACAACATTCTCATCTTCTGTACATTATTTGGTTTTAACTCTCTTTATAAAACATTTTAGAAAGAGTCTAGGAAGGTAGTAGCTCATGGCTATTGCTACACGCTTCTTTTTCTTTTCTACTGGTTCTAGCATTGCTTCTCCAGAAACTCAGCCATCAATATTATTTATTTTTCCTCACAGCTAGAATATTAAGGGCTTGACTCATGTGCTTAAACATAGAAAAAAGACAGCCACTGTCTTTTGAAATCATAGAATCATAGAATGGCTTGGGTTGGAAGGCATCTTAAAGATCATTAAATTCCAATCCTCATTCCATGGACAGGGACACCTTCCACTAGACCAGGTTACTCAAAGCCCCATCTAACCTGGATTTAAATACTTCCAGGGATGGGGCGTCCACAGAATCTCTGGGCAACCTGGTCCAGTGTCTCACCACCCTCAGAGTAAAGAATTTCTTCCTTATATGTAGTCCAAATCTATTCTCTTTTAGTTTAAAACCATTACTCCTTGTCCTATTACTACACTATACTCTAGGTTATCTGAGATATCTCCACAGGAATAACAAGTATGGCATTCTATCACAAGAAAATCATACTCACTGTATGGCACTGGAAGTCATGGTAGGCTGTGTAGGGCAATTAAAATGTCATTATTTACTGATGTCTTGGTATGTGAACTGAAATCTGTGTAACAGTTCATTGGTTCAATACCTAGATTAGATTTGCTAAAAATATTATTTTTTTTCTTTTGTCACTTGATTTTTTCCATCAATTTGGTTTCTTCAAACTCTTGTGAAATACCTGTTATAGGAGATGGAATTCTGTTTTTTATTAAGAAACCTTAACGCAGACTATGTCTACATATTGGAACTATAAACTCACATTACACTTAATCAGATCAGTTGAACTGTCGATGTATTTCTATCTACTGCTATTAGAGTTTCTGTAAGAATACTTTGCCTAGCATCTATTGCCATTTCAGATGGGTGCAAGACACCTATAGGTCCTGCATCACCTATAGGTCTTACGAAGACACCTATAGGTCTTACGAAGTTTCAAATCATTAATAAGCAGCTATTTTTACATAATTGAATTAATCCCCAAGCTGAACTTCTTTCTAAGCTCCACAGACAATAATGGAAGCTCCAGGACTTGTTCTGCATAACAGACTCATAGAAACCTGAATGTGGGTGTTTGGAGCTTAGGGCCAGTCTTTATTTCATTCTGATCTTCATTGCCACAGAGTTTATACCAGACACTTTTTTGATACTTTTATACACCTAGAATAATGTGCTAGCACCTACAGGTGATGATACAAATACACTGAGGACAAGAAAAAAAAAACAACAGCAAAAAAAAAAAAAAGAAAAGAAATCAGAAAGTTATACTTACAGTTTTCTTTCTCAGCAAAGTTATGTGCAGAGTCACTACAATGGAGCAATGACAACACTGCTCTTAACATGACAATGAAAACTATGCTGCTGTTTCATATAAAGTTAATGTGTGGAGTCAGAACTACATACCTCATTCACCATTGCAAGGCCCTACAGCAGCTACAGAAGGGTGAAGAAGCCCTTTGTTACCAAGGGTCCAGTCTGAACTCAGGAGAGTGGCACTGTAAGTAGTTTTACTATAGTTATAGAACCTGCTTAACTGAAACCAATCAAGATTTCATTTTACCTTATTTCAAATATATTTTATGATTATTTCTCTAAACAGTAATTGTCTTGGTTAAGCACCACTCTTTCTGCTAAATCATCTCGGGCCATAGATCAGTGTTGAAAACCTACACAAATGCTGAGGTGAACAAGTCACTTCCCTTACTGTACCTCCATCTCTATCTCTCACCAATAAAGTACAAATTATGACTTCTACCTCCTCTTCACAGAGATCCAAGAAAGATAAAGAAAAATGGTATGAAATAAATATCTATTATTACCATTGTTAAAGAGTGTGAGAAGAGTGTTCTCTCTTCTGGATTTCAAATGATGATTTTTAGGCACCTCTGTGGTGGTGTTTTTCAGAATTACTTAGTGGGTGAGATTTTCAAAAGTACTCAGCTCAGATCTAGGTATGATTTCATTGAAATCAATGGGAAAACTACCACTTATTATTGTTGTTGTTCTTTAATACTTACTGCTGCGGTTGAAAAAAAATAAAAATGGAATAGCAAAGGACCAGTAAGACACCTGGCTTTGGTATCCAATAGATATTCATAAATGCATATTTTTATTTCTATTTTTAATAAATGTTAATAAATTAATTTAGCACTTGAAAACAAAGTCAATTTTCTAGTATTTTAAATAATCAGCACCATAAATATTCAGAGGTCTGTACAAATATATTACATATGCAAATAAGGATGTAAACTTAGAGCTTAATGATTCAGTTACTGACCACATTGAAGCAGATACAGTGAATCTTTGGTCTTCCATACAGTGACTTACTGTTTTATTTCAGTGAACCTGAAATCTTTAAGACTCAGCCTATATCATTCTAGCATTTCAGGATCTACTTTATGAACTTTCTGGAGAGAAGAATTCATTCAGATTCATTGGAAAGAAGTGTATCTCTTGTGGTGTTGTTTTATTATTGCCTTTTTATCCAATTAGTTTAAAGAGCTTGTGAATGTACCAACATACATACACATTCACTTGTTTTACACAGCTAGATGAACCCAGATATTTTGAGACTTATTGGAAAACACATAATCAAGCAAACAAAACAACCACCACCAAAATATAAAATAGACAAGAGAATGAATAATAATGATAATAAAATGATCGTGCTCTAAACTCCAGAACAGGCAAAACTATGGGTAACTTGGAAAAAAAAATAATAGTGTGATAACAAGAAAAAAAAAAAAGATGACAAATCAAAGGCCTCTGAGTACAGAAAAGGCTTCTATGTAATATCTTGGAATAAAAGTACAGAGGAAATAATATCAAAATATGGTGCATAAGAATACAATGCTTTTCTGTTTTTACCATGTTCGCTACTGTCCCCCACAAAGATGGACAGTGTCCTCATTACCATTTGTAATGTTCCTGTTAAGAACAGGCAGTATTAGACATTAATGTGTTTGGTTCTCCTTTAATTTATAATTCACTCCCCACTTTAATGAGATCTGCTCTACAGCCCATAAAATAATTGTTATGGTAAACTGACTTTTTAAAATTAGCTACACACCAGTTGGTCCAGAAACCTATTCCTCCAGACTATTCATGCACAAAATACCTTTGTGTGAAGCTCTTTCCAAATGTGCAATGACTGGAGTAAGTCCAGAAGTTTGCCTGCAGAGTCTCTCTGCATGATTGCTGCTGCAAGAAGTCTTACAGTTTCTTTTCCCAACAAAGTTACTGTCAGGGTTACTGCGATGTAGAAATGCTGACACTGCTTTCAACCTAACAATGGAAACCATGGATCTATTTCATATAAAGTCAAAACAGTTTCCTATTAAAAAAGATGTTCAAAGCTCCCTGTTCTGCACTGCTATGTTACAATTTTCTATTAGAGAATTTTTACAAGAAATCTCAGAACGGAGAAAAATGAGATTTCTTGGTTCACCCTATAGTCTCATTAAGTTATTTCAGTTTAATACAGCATGGCTGTTTGCACCCAGACCATACATCCCTCTGAGATAGTTAGTCTATCCCAATGATTTCCTGCAGGAAGTGTCAGTTTAGGTCACAAACACCCTTTACCAACAATTTGTTCTAATCAGCCCTAGGGAAGAAAAGTGTTTTCAGTGTCTAGAAAATAAGGGGGGGGGAGGGGGACACGACACGGACACAATGACAACAACAACAACGATGACAACGACAACAACAACAACAAAACCTGAGGCAAATGAACTGTATCATATTTTAGGAGCTATACAAAACACGGATACTGAAGAACATTTAATGATAAAGGTATGCCAATAGGTAAATGTCATCCAATATGGATGCTACATAAAAGCATACTCTTGTCACTTGTCAACATTTGTCTTTGTGAGAAGCTGAACAAAAGTGTAATGGAGAATTGGTTTTCTTACACTTTCCACTGTAGCTTGCACTTTTCTCTCTTCTTACTTTTCACAATAATTTCTGTAGAAGACAGTGGATGCAGACAAACAGGGAACAAACATGGTAGAGACCTTAAGAGTCTTCCTAAATGGCTGAGAATGTTGTCTTAACTGCCTGACAGCTCCACTTTCCTCTCTCAGCAGAGGAATTTTTAGATAGGAGTTCTGATTGAGGACATCACAGGGTATTGGAAAAATCTGTTAACATTTCTAGAGCTTCGGTATTTGTAGGTTTCTTAGCTGAACAGGATTTAGGTCTTAGCATTATTTTTCTTTTTTTTGTGTTATAAAGGTAAGGAGTGTATGTTTGAATTGAGCAAGTCTTAATCCTCTGTAATAATCCACTTGGAAAAGAATCAAATCTAATATCTATGTCCTTTGACTGTACCCTGAACTGTAGGGCTCAGATCCTGGTTCAGAAGACTGTTGCAAAATTTTATGAAATGAACGCAGAATTTAAAATGACTGAGGTATTTCTACATCTGGAAGCTGACAGAGAAACTAAGGTCCCACTCCCACCCGAGTAAGTGCATTAAATATTAGAATGTCACAACACTAAATTGGGAGGAGCTGTTGACTCCCTCAGGGGTACAGAGGCCTTGTAGAGAGATCTTGACAAATTAGAAGGATGGACAATCACCAAGTATATGAAGTTTAACAAAAGCAAGTGTTGGATTCTACACCTGGGACTGGGCAACCTTAGATATATGTACGTACTAGGGGACAAGAGACTGGAGAGCAGCCACGAAGAAAGGGATCTGGGGAGTTTGATCAAGGACTAGTTGAACATGAGCTAGAACTGTGCGCTGGTAACCAAAAGGTCCTCCTGTTTCCTGGGGTGCATCAAGCACAGCATTGCTAGCTGGTCAAAGAAAGTAATTGTCCCTCACTACTCTGTTCTGGTGTGGTCTCGCTCGGAGTACTATGTGTAGTTTGGGGCACTTTTGGTTTGTTCAGCCTAGAGAGGAGAAGACTGAGAGGCATCATGGTGGCCTACAGCTTCCTCATAAAGGGAGCGAAGGGGCAGGCACTTATCTCTTCTCACTGGTGACAGCAACGGTTCCTGAGGAAATAGCATGAAACATGTCAGGGAAGATTCAGGTTAGTTATCAGGAAAAGGTTCTTCATGAAGAACGTAGCTGGGCACTGGGACAGGCTCCCCAGGGAAGGGGTCACTGCACCAAGCCTGCCAGAGTTCAAGAAGTATTTGGAAAACACTCTCAGACATATGGTTGGATTTTGGAGTGGTCCTGTGTGGAGATATGAGTTGGACTCAGTGATCCTTGTGGGTTCCTTCCCAGTCAGGATATTCTTTGTTTCTATGATTCTATAATTCTATGAATTTACTTCACCTGGCTTCTGGCATCTCAGATCAGTCTGTATGTCTTTACAAGATGAACAACAAGGAGAGATGCTTTTTGAAGCATCCAATCTGCCAAATATGGCACTCTCCCTAGCTTCTCTGTCTTTCAGCAATATAAGTCTGAACACATGCTTTAGTTTTAACTCCATTCCTGCCAAAGAGGAAAGGATAGAAAGAAGAGTGAAATGTGTTCATGAAATAGAGACATATAGGTCATGGTTCTCCTTTGTGTCTCCCCTTTTTTGGCACACATAGTTCCCTGTTCCTACACTGCATTGTGTGCAGGTGTCCAGATGTTGGCAGCAGAGGGTTTGCAGGGCAGTCTCTCCAGCGAGAGGCTGGGGCTACCCTGTTGTGGAGTAATTGCCCAAAGTAACTAGGAAAATTAAACTAATATTCACATTTTAAAGAAAATGTACAGCACTGAAGAAGCTTTCAGGGTAGGGCGTAGCTGCATTACCTGGGCATTCCCTAGGCTTCCAACCTTAGATGCTATCGCACTAGGGAAATCTGGTGTGCTGACTATGGAACAGTACGGAGCGTAGACTGGAGTGGACACACTGCGGCTAGGCTCTGTGACAAGAGGGAGACTCGATTGTTCTTGTGCACACCGAGACTGATAAGCTGCACATTTGCTACCCTGAGCCAATAAACTGTCATGTTTTTGACAAAATGTTGTACTCTAGTGAACTTTTGCTCATTATAATATCATTATAATACCAAAACACACCTCCATCGAAAAGCTACCCACCTCCAAGGTGTGACCACCTCTCACTGAGCACGCGCTCTGAATTTCTCAGAGCCTATACCTTTAAACAAAAGCGAGAAAACTTTTTACTAATCATAACCAAGATATGTTTGACTAGAGTCACTCAAGGTCCACCTAAAAGATGGATAATGTAAATTGGCTTAAGAGAAAGGGGATGTCAGGGAAGATACCCTAATGAAGGATACCTTCTGACTTCTGGGGTCAGTCAATGGTCTGAGCCTCTCTTCCCCCCAATTGGGATGTCATGGGGTAAGATTTGAACACTTGGTTATACCAGCTGTCTCCATGGAAACTTAGAAATCTCTAGAGTCTTTGTGCCTTTTAACATGTTAATAGCCAGGCTGTGTACCTGTGTATTTCATACATGCTAGCTTGCTTTTGCAGACAGTGAATTTATTGCCAGCAATCCAAAGAACCTGAGTACCTGTTGCTGTAATAAATTTCACTTAATTGCATTGTTCCTAGCTGTGATATTTCTCATTGAATGCAACTAGAGTGAGGGTGTGCTACTTTGTTGGTGAATCCATGACCATGATAGTTCAGTACCCTGAATCTGACAGGACCCGTAACAGTTAATCAGCTACACCCCTTAACGCGACACCTGGGTAGTCAATTCCAGATGACTCTAACAGCTCCACTGCAGGGCACAGATGAGCCTAGCAGCCAACATGATGGCACCTTGGGGAAAATATATTTAAGGAAGGGCAAAGTGCCACACAGACAGAGGAGAAGGAAACAAAATGGTATCCTGACTTTTATCAGGAATAGTGTAGCCAGCATGACCAGGGAGGTGATCATCCCCCTGTTCTCAGCTCTGGTGAGGCAGCACCCCAAGTACTGTGTTCAGTTTTGGGCCTCTCAGTGCAAGAAAGACATTGAGGCCTTGAAGTATGTCCAGAGAAGGTCTACAAAGCTGGTGAAGGGCCTGGAACACAAGTCCTATGAGGAGAGGCTGAGGGAGCTGGGGTTGTTTAGTCTGGAGAAGAGAAGGCTCAGAGGAGACTGGGGGTCAGCCTCTTGTCATAGATAACTAGTGATAGGACTAGAGGGAATGGCCTCAAGTTGCACCAGGGGAGGTTCAGGTTACAAATTAGAAAATATTTCTCCTCAGAAAGAGTGGTTAGGCATTGGAACAGCCTGCCCAGGAATGTGGTAGAGTCACCATCCCTGGGGGTGTTTAAGGAAATGTTGGATGTCATACTTAGGGACATGATTTAGTGGGTGATACTGGTGATAGGGGGATGGGCCAGATGAACTTGGAGGTCTTTTCCAACCTTAATGATTCTATGATTCTATGAAAAAAGTGAGCACACGGAGCAGAAGAAGAATGTGAAGAGGGTGGAGTGGCAGAGAGAAAAAGATATGTGCTCACTGCAGCAGCCCCTTGTGACATTTGTTGCCTCATAGATGGGATTGTGTTACTTCTGGCAATAATAAAGGGGAAGAGAGGAGTCCGGAGTAATGTCAAGCCTGAGAAAGGTGTGTTTACCGTAAGCGTTTTAATGTTTGTTTCTTTTTTTTTTTTCCTTTTTTTCTTTTCCCTAATACCCAAATACCCAGTTCTTTTACATATATATATATATATATACACATACTAATCACAATAAATTTTCCCAAGTCAAGTCTGTTTTGTCCAGGAAAGTACTTAGTAAGTGATCTCCATATTGTTATCTTGACCCACATATTTTATCACTTCCGTTCTTCATATTTTCTCCTTTTCCCACTTAGAGGGATGGGCAGTGAGAAAGTACCTGGGTGGTAGTTTGGCTGCTGGCCAGAGCCAGCGCAGCATATATAGAGAGCTGGTCTGGATCTTCTTCCAAAATCTCCTTTTATCTTCGGGCTACAGATTCTGGATCCAAACGTGTAAAAGCCACCATGCTGTCACACTAAAAAAACTTGGGGAAGTATAGATCCTGTTTTTTGTTTGTTTGTTTGTTTTATTTTGTTTGTTTGCTTTTTTAGTTTTTATTTTTATGACAATTAAAATGCTTGGAAATAATAAAGAACATTCCATTTCTCTTTTAAACCAGTCTGCCAAAGAACAGCTTTAAGACTTGATGGCACTTCATGTAAGATGAGTGGATGTGTAAATTGATATGACTAGGCCTAGAGACTGAAGTTGGCTCATGACAGATACAAAAGGAGAAAGCAAAGAAGGCATAAGCTTTAGCTGTGTCTACACTAGAAAGCAATGAGGACCAATGGGAGTGAAACTGCTGGAGGTGTGGTCCCAATGTCCACAGTATATGGACACAGGGTAGTTCACTTTGTATGACGGATGTATGAGTATTTTCAATAAGAGCTGAAGCAGGTCTGCTGTGAAGACATGCTGTGGTTGTTCAACCTAGAGAAGAGAAGGCTCTGGGGAGACAGTGTATTGGGTTTACATGACAAAGTTTTGGTAGTGGAGGGCTACAGGGATGGCTTCTGTGAGAAGAATACCGAACCTCCCCCATGTCAGATCAGAGCAAGTACCCTCTGAACCAACACCTTTCCAGGGACAAAGGTGAGACTGACTGGCCTGTAGTTTCCCAGATCCTCCTTCTTGTCCTTCTTGAAGACCGGAGTGACATTGGCTATCCTCCAGTCTTCAGGCACCTCTCCTGTTCTCCAAGACCTTCCAAAGATGATAGAGAGCGGTTCAGTGACACCTCCGCTAACTCCCTCAGCACACATGGATGCATCCCATCGGGGCCCATGGATTTGTGTCTATTGATCCCACTCAGACGTTCCCGAACCACTCCCTCGTCAAACAGGGGGTAGATCTCCATTTCCCATACTCTTTCTCCTCCCTCCAGGGTCCAGGAGTCCTGGGGGGGAGTCTTTGAAGCAAAGACAGAAGCAAAGAAGGCATTCAGTATCTCCGCCTTCTCAGCATCCCCCGTTACCAGGACACCCCCCTCATTCAGCAGGGGACCCACATTATCTCTAGTCTTCCTTTTACTGTTTACATACTTAAAAACAAACAAACAAACAAACAAAAAAACCTTATTATTATCCTTTATCTCTTTTGCAAGCTTCATCTGCAGATGTTGTTTGCACATCTGTTACAGCATATTCAAGAAAAGGAAAAAAAATGCTGCACAACAGCAGCTGGAAGAGAGGAGTCAGGAACAGTCCTACAGACACCAAGGTCATGGTGGAGCAGATTTCCACACAGCAGCCCATAGAGGACTGCGTGCAGGAGCAGACTCCATGCTAGAACTGCAACCTGTGGAGAGGAACCCACGCAGAAGCAAGTGAACTGGTGGGAGTTGCTGCCCATGGAGGACCCATGTTGGAGCAGTTTGATCCTGAAGGATGGACCTCATGGTACAGACCCATATTTGGAGCAGTTCTTGAGCTGCTGCCTGCGGGAAGCCCATGTAGGATCAGTTCAGGAAGGATGGCATCCCATGGGAGAGACTCCATACCAGAGCAGGGAAGAGAGTTAAAAAAGATGAAGCATTATGGGCAATCCCCATTTCCTGGTCCCCTGCACCACTTGGGGTGAGGACACAGAAGAGGTTAGGTGGGGGGAAAATGTTTTTAGTTTGATTTTAGTTTCTTATAGTTCTACTCTGCTAGTGATAGTAATTAAATTATATTAATCTCTCTATGATGAGTCTGTTTTACCTGTCATGATAATTGTTGAGTGATCTCCTTGTCCTTATTTCAGCCCTTGAGCCCTTTCCATCGTGTTTTTTCCCCCTTTTCTTTTGAGAAGGGGGAGTGAGAGAGTGGCTATGGTGGAGTTCAGCTGTCCAGCAGTGTAAAGCCACCACAAGCACTCTTTCAATACCTATAGGGTTCCTACAGGAAAGACAGGGAAGGACTTTTTATCAGGGACTGTACTGACGGCTTTAAAAAAAAAAATGAGGGCAGATTTAGATTAGACATTAGGAAGAAATTCTTTACTCAGAGGGTGGTGATGCACTTGAACAGTTTGCCCAGAGAAATTATGGATGCCCTATCCCTGGAAGTGTTCAAGGCCAGTTTGGATGGGACTTTGGGCAGCCTGGTCTACTGAAAGATATCCCTGTCCATGGAAGGCAGGTTGGAATTAGATGATCTTGGAGGTTCTTTCCAATCCAAAGCATTCTGATTCTATGAACTAAATCTGATTTTGAGACTGAATATCCATTAAATGCCAGAGTGCTCTAAGTATATTTCCTCTATAATAAATCTGGCAGTTATATTTCATTTGAAAGGCATCTAGTCTGTGCAGCCCACCTGTTCCATGAGAATCAATGCAGAGCAAAAGTGAACAATCAAGAAATTTGCTTCAAAATTGTATTTTTAATCCAAATTACAAAGCTAATGCATACTATTCCAACTTGAAATTGCAATTTTTAGAATATAGGATACAGCAGGGAACGTTACAGAAGGTAACAAAAGGGGAATTTGAACCTTCATAATTCAGGGATTGTTGTATTCATTTTGATGCTTTGGAGGAGTGTTTTTCGAACACATTAACTTGAAGAACTGGCCCAGGTAGATCCTGATACTTCTTGTTGAATCATTGAGTAGAGAGAGGGATAAGTATGAACTTTTCCACACCAATGTAGCAATGTGATCTATGAGAAACAAAAAGTTTCATGCCTTTCTCGAACTATGTGCAGTCTATTACAGCAACTTTATTTTCTTTTTACATCCATAGGCATTATGCATTTTCCACCAATCAGTGCAAGCAATAGTCACTCAAGTGGAAACTTGACTCTCACTAAGCAATGGAAGTTTCCTCTGATTTTTCTCTCAAAATATAAACAATCTGTTTGCATCATAGGTGAAATGCACTCGTGTTTACCTTTTCAGTTATACTCTTTTTTTTTTTTTCTGTGAATCTTCTTCTCTCCAAAAGAGCAGACAGTTATAATCAAAGTAAAAGTATTTTCAGAAATGAAACAGTTTTAAAATAACTAATTTATTCACTACTTAAGGGGAAAAAAAAAAAGCAGGAAAAAACTATCATGGCAAAACAAACAAGAAGCTATTTTGAAATGCTTTCCCAGTAGGATGAAGATTAAAAAACTACATGCCAGAAGCCCTAGAGGAACCTTCAGTTACTGGTAAATATTCAGCAAACAGGAAAAAAATGCATTATAATATTACCTAAATTGTCAATAAGCATAAACGTGTAGCACTCTCACCCAGCAAAACACAAATCACATCACTAAACCTCTAGAAACACCATGCATGACAGTTAATCTATCATCAGAGTTTTAAAAACTGCTTTGAAAAATGAAACTCAAATGAGTCAGAATTTTTTGTCATCTTCAGGCAATGAGAGAATCGGCAAACTGATTCAATGAGACATTTGAATTTATTTTTTAAGTGTGCAGAGAATCTGCCTAGTCTCTGAGAATATTAAAATCAAAACATTATGATAGGAAGAAAAGGGCATCTTCAGTTCGCTCAAGAAGTCTATTAAGATCTGTAAAATATATTAAATATTAACTTATACATAAGCTCATTTAAATTGGAAGTACTCCTCCCATCTCTGTTTGAGGCAAAGAACTTGTCTTTATGTAATATAAAGCTGGCTGATCTGTTAAGTCTTCAGCATAGTCAGTCAGCAGAATTTTTTTTCCATATGTGCTGTCTCTTGTTCCATAGGTCTGCTATAGCAGATACAGGAATTTTCAGTAACTCCCTTCTTCATGAAACAGTTGTTTCATTTTCCAACAGTACAAGTTTTCTTGGTTTCTGGAGGAAAAATAAGCCATTGAAGTTGATATCTGATGTGTATATTATCTGAAAAGTACACAGAATGCATCTGTGTTAAGTTTGCTGCAGTGTAAATAATATAATTATATATATATATATGAATGTATGGCATAAGTAATACTACAGTGACTGTGACTTTTGAACAATTATATTGTTTTAACTCTCAAAACTTAATCCTTGCTCTAAAACAGAAACTTAAAAAATTTTGTTTTGGAAAGAAGAGTCAGTTAAAATGGACCAAAGCAGCATCAGCTAGACCTTTGTTTATGTCTACACAGATGTTCCATTAAATGATTAAGCTCCAACTTTTTCTTGGCAAAGATCAAGCGTCATAAATGTATGTTAAACCCATGCAGGATGACCTGTGTTACTCTGCAGTTAGCAGCACAGTTTCCCTGTAGCACATGCTATTTATGCTGTTTTGTTTTTTTGTTTGTTTGTTTTTAATATATATATATCCATTGAGCATATTTTTTTAATTTAGAAATAAACAAATACATACTGAGAATTTTTAAATAATAAATCCTTAGAGAGAAAAACAGATTTGTTGTATACTTAGAGGAAGGGTTTCAAGTCATTTGAAATAGTTACATTTGGAAGTCCTTTCACTCACTGCTGGTTTTGGTTCTATGAGGATGGAGGGGAAAAGAAAGGAAATGTTATTTACAAATATTTTTGTTCCTTACTTATGAGCAACTGACTCACCACTGTATAATAGCAATATTTAATGGGAGTAGAATACAGAGGATAAAATTTAGTTTTGTTTTTTGTAGCCACATTTTTCCAAAGGTGAAAAAGCCTGAAAGATGATGTGGACTCTGCTGGAGTAAGGAGTTAAAGTTTATTTTATGCTTTAGGAAGCTCTTTGTTTCTTTCTTCTCTTAACTCTCTTTAAATTTTGTAGAGAGTACAAAGTGAGTCAAATATTTCTATCCATGCCAACAAAATAGTAAACACAAACTAGTATATAAAGTTTCTTCAGGGTTTCAAGACATCATTTTTGTGAGGGACATTTCATGAAGCCTTTAAGGATACATAACGAGGATGAGGGTTAAAGGCTACCATGAGTAAAGTGGTATTTAGGAGATAGGAGATGTTTTACCCTCAGAGTAGGAAAAAAAATGATCCATTGACAGGCTAGAAATAGGCTTACACAGGGCATTATTAGCACTAGCATTCTGGACAAAAAGGTAAAAGATAAAATCTGAGGCACATGTGCAAACTGTTAAGGCAGTCATATTCAAGGAAAGAACTGGAAGCAATATATTAACTTACAAAGGAACCAGCCAAGTGTAATAAACAGCAGGAACCTACCTGACCCCATATACTATTTAAGCCAATTTAATAAACTGAATTGAGTTGTATGCCTGCTTCCTTAGAGAAGACTTAAAAAGACAAGGACTTCAATGTGAGCTAATAAATGTAGTTGAGGAGGAGATTAAGTTAATAAAAGACAGGTACATTATAGGCAACATTAGTCGTAAGAAATATTTTGAGTTGAATTACATATATTTTTGGGTTCTAAATTAGCTGTAGTCAATGAGGCTAAACACATGAGAACCTTGCTGAAAATAAATTGGGTGGGTAATTTAGAAATTAAAACAATAACAAAAAGAAAACTTGAAATGAAATATAAAATATTGCAAAAGAAAAAAATACAGTGTAAGTGGCATGTGATTTAATATTGCCATCACCTAAAACATGGGTCAGCTCTCTTCACTCACTGTTTTATAGATTTTAACCAGAAACATAAACTTCAGTCCCAAAGAAGACAACACAGCCACCCGGAAGAATTTTTCCATATGTCAAATTTAAATGCCAAATGTCAAATGTTAAATGCCAATGTCAAATTTAAATTATGTAATAGACATGGAGGAAAAAAGTGCTGTCTTATACCATTAATGAATTTGTATATCCTAATTTGAATTTGGGAGCCCTCTTTTACTCTCTTCCGTAAAACAGATAATGAATAAATTCCATCAAAATTAAAACTAAGGAAGAATATTTTAGACAGAGAGGACTTTCTGCTCTTTCCTGTCCTAGACTACTGACAAGAAAGAAAAAATAAATAAATAAATACAATAAAAAAATTAACGCTTCATTCCAACTGGCTATAAAAAGACTGAGACAGAGCTTCCAGAGGTTTTTCTGTTTGTTTGTTTGTTTGTTTTTTCTTTTCAGGATGGTGCATCCACACACAAAAAATTACTGCAGAATTGAGGTTCACTGCAGAAGTAACTTCTTTTCATCCATCTGGCTAGCAGAGGAGTTACCACTTCTGCAACACTGCAACACTGAAACCAGAACAGTGATAAGGAAATAAAGGTTTAATAAAGGTTTTGGACTCTAGCCCAAAAAATGATCTCAGGCTTTTGCTAGTTACCCTTTCAAAGGCAAGGGAGTGGATGGAAGGCAACCACTGAGATGGAGCTTTCCATTAAGGCATAAACAAAGATGGTAAATCTGTTGAGCTAGCTTTTTAATATATATATATTTTATATATATATATATATATATATATATATAATATATTATATATTATATATATTATATATTACATATTATATATACTATATATATATTTATATATATATATTTAATATATATATATATATATCCTTTTTTTTTTTCATTGTCCTGAATGATACGAACGTCAGATAAGGTCCTATAACCTTAGTTACATTTAGCACTCATAAGCAGATGTTTTCTGTCAGTTTCAGCCTACTTGTTTATCCATATGGTCAAATTCATAAGACATTTAACTCCCTGCTGCCTGCCGTGATCAAAATCTAGCCCTTACATGAGGCATTTACCAATTTATAACAACAGATAAACAAAACAAATGCCCCGTACATGCTAAATACCAATCCATAACAGATATGTGAAGTTGGCATTGGAACACTTCCTATTTTAATAAAGAAAGCCAGACCAAAATTAATAAATAAATAAAATAAATAACTAGAAGAAAGCAATACTATTCCCTTGATTCTTATTCTGCTCATGCTATTACTAATGTTTTTTTTCTTCAAAAATCCCAGGAAAAAACAACAACAACAACAACAACAAACAAACTTTTTGAATCACACCATGAGGTTCAAGATGCAGGTTACTGTGAGGTCAGACAGCACAGCTCAGTGTTAAATGGTAGATCACACTAGGAGTCTACAAAACAGCACTGTTATCCGGTTTGCTGAATGATTTGAAGACATGGAGTAGTGACAACATATATGACTCCTAGACAAATGTCATCTGCACCACCTGTGGACCATATTGTGAATCAGATGGCAGGATAAAATTTGCAATAAGAAAGTTTCAGAGCACATCTATGTTCTGTAGCCATGATCACAGCTGCACTGGGCTGGTCACACATCTGGGGAAGACAACAGTATCCTGCAGCAGCCAGTGAGCTGTGGGCTTGAAAAAGGAGAATGCAACCATGATGGTCTGATGAACCACTTCAAGGATACACTGAAATACACTTCAGGAAATAAAAGTCAATGTCAATCACTAAGACAGTGTGACAGTTCAACACAGTTCTGGTTGAAGAGATTCAGTTGAACTTACTAGCAGAATCATGCATAGTCTTGCTAACCAGTTGTCACGGAAAGGTTTTCCAGCTAATTGGACACTACTATTCCCTGCTAACCTATGAATTAGATTTCATTACAGAGTGGTTTAAAACCTCATTTGGAGGTTAATATGACTAGATCTGTTTCCTGTATGGAGGCCAAAAGCAAACCTCAACCAGGGAACTCAGAGGTGCTCATGATACTAGTGATCCTGCTCATATTGTATCTTTAGTAAGAAAAGAGAAATCAAAGAAAAAAAATATCACCAGCAACCATTACTGCTACACATTAAACCAATGGAAAGAAGGACATCCCAGTAATGCAATGTTTTTCTTTGTTTTATATCATCTTGTGTTTCTTTTCCCACAACCTTACATTCATTCTGGACATGTATATATATATATATATGTATATATATATAGTTTTTAGAAAATGGTTCCCTTTGTGAAAATCACCTAGTAGGTATTGTCTCTCATTTAAGTAGATGAGAAACTAAGTCTTAAGTGTCCACACTAATTGCAGTTGAAGCAAGACAAACTAAATGTTTAGATAATAATTTCAAAGCCTAGCTTTAGTTAGTGAAACTAATTTCAAATGACATTTTTAAATATTCCAGTTAACTAATACAAAAAATGTTTTTGATTTCAAAGGAATGATAGAAAAGGTTTAATTAGTCCTTTGACTAAAAATCAGAAGAATAAAAAACAACCCCATATTATTTTCTTTTTTAATGCCTTCTTTGCCTCTGTCTTCAACAGAGAAGATGGGCTTCGAGATCCTGGGTGCCCTGAGCTGGAGGACCATGGTGGTGGGAATGATAAACTCCCAATCGACCTTGAACGTGTGCGGGATTTGCTGCTCCACCTGGATGCATACAAGTCCATGGGTCCGGATGGGGTTCATCCCAGGGTGCTTAGAGAGCTGGCTGACATCATCGTGGGACCTCTCTCAATTATTTTTCAATGGTCTTGGGAATCTAGAGAGGTCCCAGCTGACTGGAAGCTGACAAACATTGTGCCAATTTTTGAGAAGGGCAAGAAAGAAGACCCTGTTAACTACAGGTTTGTCAATCTCATGTCAGTGGCTGGTAAGATTATGGAGAAGATTATCTTGGGAGTTACTGAAATGCACCTGGAGGAAAATGCACTCATTGATCCCAGCCAACATGGGTACACAAGGGTTAGGTCCTGTTTAACGAATTTGATTTCCTTTTATGATAAGATCACCCATCTAGTCGATCAAGGGAAGCCAGTCAATGTAATCTTTTTGGATTTCAGTAAAGCTTATGATACAGTTTCTCATAGGATCCTACTGGACAAAAAGTCCATTATACAACTAGGTAGAAACATCATACAGTGGGTGAACAATTGGCTGACGGGCAGGGCTCAAAGGGTTGTGGTAAATGGGGCCACATCTGGCTGGCAGCCAGTCACCAGTGGGGTCCCCCAGGGCTCCATTTTAGGGCCCGTTCTTTTCAATGTTTTCATAAATGATTTGGATGTAGGACTAGAAGATGTTTTGAGCAAATTTGCTGATGACACTAAACTGGGAGGAGTAATTGACTCTGTTGAGGGTGGAAAGGCCTTGCAGAGAGATCTGGACAGATTGGAGAGTTGGGCAATCATCAACTGCATGAAGTTTAACAAAGCAAGTGCCGGGTCCTGCACCTGGGACAGGGCAACATACAGACTGGGTGATGAGATGCTGGAGAGCAGCCCCACAGAGAGTGATCTGGGGGTTTTGGCTGACAGCAAGTTGAATATGAGCCAGCAATGTACCCCGGCAGCCAGGAGGGCCAACTGTATCCTGGGATGCATCAAGCACGGCATTGCTAGTTGGTTGAGGGAAGGGATTGTCCCACTCTGCTCTGCGCTGGTGTGGCCTCACCTCGAGTACCGTGTGCAGTTCTGGGCACCACAGTACAAAAAGGACATGAAAGTATTGGAGAGTGTCCGGAGAAGGGCTACAAAGATGGTGAAGGGCTTAGAGGGGAAGACATACAAGGAGCAGCTGAGGTCACTGGGCCTGTTCAGCCTGGAGAAGAGGAGGCTGAGGGGGGACCTCATCGCAGTCTACAGCTTCCTCATGAGGGGGAGAGGAGGGGCAGGTGCCAATCTCTTCTCTCTGGTGACCAGTGATAGGACTCGAGGGAATGGAGTTTAGCTGTGACAGGGGAGGTTCAGGCTGGATATCAGGAAAAGGTTCTTCACCGAGAGGATGGTCGTGCACTGGAACAGTCTCTCCAAGGATGTAGTCATGGCACCAAGCCTGTCAGAGTTTAAGTGTTTCGACTATGCTCTCAGTCATATGGTCTGAATTTTTGGGTAGACCTGTGTGGAACCAGGAGGCGGACTCAATGATCATTGTGGGTCCCTTCCAACTCGGGATATTCTGTTATTCTTTCTGAATAATGGTTACACTGGTCACAATAGGTGTGATTCATCTAACTAAAAGTAAATATTCTACAGGGTTGTAGATATTCTAGTAATTGTCAGAGATGTAACAACTGCTTCTTCCCAACATTCACATGCACACAGTCAAAAATATATCTATATGCAGAATGCATCTCCAGTTAGAAATTCAGACATAAAATATCAAAACTGTCTCTATCAAATCTGTAATTCAGCCATCTCACATATACTGATATTAACATCCCATTTCTAGGTGTATTCACAAAATACTTTCTTTGGCTACGTGCCTATTATTTAAGTTTTGTCAGGGCTGTGAGTACAAATCAAGACTGTTCAAAATGAAGCCCCTGAGGAGACACTTGGTTTCTGCTTTTACTTAGTATGCAATCATGCATGCCTATTCTGATATTTGAATTATATTGATATACAAGCACCTTAACAAAGAGAACACAGGTTTTGTGAGAACTGGAGGGATTGGCATAGAGGAGTACAGAGTAGTACACATCAGATCATATGCTGGATCCATGAAAACCAAAAAGTGGACTGCACTGTCCTTCTTTGGAAATATTTTCCTACATGTACTCATTATTTCTGGGAAAAGCTAACAATGTCTGTACCAACATATGCAAAGTCTAGTACTACTAAGACTTCTTCATGCATAATAGTCTCAGACATTAGAGAGAGGTATTCCTAGAGAAGACATCCATCCTGATCTTGGCTACAGCACACACAAAAAAAGTTTGAAGCATAACAGTTTTCTATTCTCTCCCCTTTTCTTTTTTCCTTTCGTTACAGTCACATCATTCATCCGATCCTACCTTAGCTTCTTTCTCCTCCTTTCAAAAATCCTCAGAAAGCAGTAGTTTTATGCAATTATCTACAAGTATACACCCTGTGACACCTTTGTAAACCATTTTATTCCTATCAAAACAGGAAAGTACTGCCTGCACTTTTGTCAGGCTGATCTCCAGCAAGTGTTAAAGCAGGGCAAAGCTATCTTTGAGGCATAATTTGTTTTGCAGAACTTGAATTTTGTGTACGATCTGTGTTGCCTGAACATCTAAAGGATGGAAAGGAACACTCTTGCCACCAAGACTGCAAAGATTTAGAGAGGGAGATGTCCTGCAGGATTAGGAGGGCTATGATTTGCTGAAATGTGTCACTTATCCTAGATAAGTTAAGAGATTTTGCAGTAGAGCAGAAATAGATGATTTTTTTTTTCTCTTTTCTGAAGGGATTCATTCTGGTCCTTTTAGAATAATTCATTTAAATAAATAAATAAATAAATAAATAAAAAGTTATTCCGAGGACCAGTACGAGCCAGTCCATTCAGATTGCTCTTTACAGTGTTCAAAATTACTCTGTTTATCTTCTCTTTGAGGAATGCTGTCATTTGCTCTGAAGTTCCTCATTACCAATTATTACAGCTAGTGCCACACAATCCTCCATCATGCTCTTTCTCTGTCACAAACAAAATAAAGAATCCCACCATCAAGTATGCACTTGGCTTAATTCTGTTCTCTGTTGTGTTGCTTTTGTTTTTCTTTAGGCTCAAAGTCTTTTCCTGTAAGAAAAGCCTTAGTGAATGGCCTGATGCCAAGAAAAATAGCCTTTCAAAATGGGAGAGGCTTAATGTTGCTTATCAGACTCCACTATCTCTACATGAAAGAACCTGGTGTTTCTTGAGCAGCACAAGAAAGTTCATTACCAGTCAGCAGTCTCCTTCTGGATGTCTTACTGTCATGTTGCACTCACTTAATCCAAATTGCTCATGAAGTCTGTATACCTCTTCCTTGTATTGTGCTAGTTCTACTTTCCATACTGTAGTAGTATCTGACACTGTGGGAACCCCAACCAGTGCCAGTATCACCATCTGTAGTGCAAAGGGTTTGAGAAGGGATTGTTTGGATGGCACTTCTGTAGGAAACCCCTAAATCTAAAGGCTTTGGGAGCAAATGAACTGAGAACTTATTGGATGATGCAGTGAAGGATAACAGCAGTTGCCTAAACTAATTTTAAAGAACTTCTGGAGTGTTGAATATTTATATTGTAAGCCAAGCTCTATGGGAGATCTAGGCTGGATATGAGCATCTTGTGTCGTACTTCTCCACTCCACCTACTTCTTAGTTTAACTGTGTTGACTTGCATCTTTCCTGGAGATACCTATCTTTCATGACTGCATGAGACATATTAAAAAGAGATGAGGTAGACATATCACTCTAGTTGAGTCCATGAACACTTGCTGGATGGGTGTGTTAAATGTCTGCCTAGTGGCGGAATTGATATTAAAAACAGGTATCTGTCTCAGGATGGTATCTATTTAGTTGAATTGGTTGCATTATGTAAAACACTGCAGAAGTTATGTTGTAAATTTGTCAAGTTTTAGCATCATGATGCATGAACTTAACATTTGTATCTAAATTGCACTGTTACCGCCTGGTTATTTAGAATATTTAGAATTAATAAGATGACTGGCAGAAAACTGGAGGTAAATACAGTCTAAATTTTGGGTTTAAAAGATAAAAACAAAGGTTCTCTGGTCAAAAAACAAAACAAACAAACAAACAAACAAAACAAGAACAACAACAACAGCAACAACAAAAAACAGATCAGATAAATCAAGTGCTTGGAATTTACACAGCCAATGAGCGACAATATATAATGTATTTATCCTCTACAAGTGTGTTATATAAAGCTGGATAACATACAACAGCACATGTAGGGTTGTGATTTAGCTCTCACAATTCTCTGTCTCAGAAAGGAAAAAAGATTTCTCACTTGCAATTCAGGATTCGACATTCTGTTTCAAGGATAAGAATCTGACTGATTATAGCCAATGAACATCTCAATGAATCAGTATTTCTCTAAGTCCATGAGCAGCTTGTTGGACACAGCAAAACTTATGAACATGTGCAGAACCTAATTCTGTAAATACTAAAAAAAAAAAAAAATACATTAAAACTCATGGAGGTCAACGGGAAGATGTGGTGATGATGTACAGTTCAGTGCTGTCTGGGAGATCTGCACTACATGCTATAAATTAGACAATCTTGATCTTTCTAAGTTAAATTATTATTCCCCTTTACTGCTGACAGGAAAACTGTTGCTTGAGCTAATCTGTCTCCCACTGAAATCAATGGGAGTCTTTAATACGGGGACCTTTGCAGAATACAAACACCTTAAGGAATAAAAAATACAGTTACACAAAGTATTACAAATTCCTCTGTAGACAGGACTGCCAACTATTTATTTTGGCAAAATACTAGCTTCACAGCAGCCAAACTATCGGAAACTAGTCAGAAAATAATATTTTAGTAGTCATGTATCCTGAAAAATGCAATTTCATGTTCTTCTTTGTTTTGATTTCATTTTTTAATGCTTCTTTTGGTTTGCAGTTGGTTGGTTTATTGGTTCAAAACCCCCAAAACATCAGTAGCAGTTAAACAGAATTTCTGCAATTTTGGAAATGTACAGACTGAGACCTCATTAAATCAGTAGTGTCCCATTGAAATCATCCATGTCTACTCACAGTGCAAATGTAGTTCAATTAGTAATTATGCAATTGTTCAGGACTAAAGAATTACAGAATCTGTGACTGCAAGCTTGTTATGAACAGTAATCATGCATTTGATATTCTAAAAATGCAGAGAAACTCAATTTCTCTGTACTTCACATATAAGAACCACATATTAACTGCATGTATATTTATGTAGAATTTTTATTGAGTTTGGCCTTTAGCATGGTATTTGAACCATACATAGTAGGGCATCCAAAGAAAATGCAGTATTAGCAATGTGTTTCCCTACAACTGTTTCACACTTGAAAGCATCTTTCCCTAGTCCTTCCACAAAGTTTATTTCTATTGGTTATTTATTTATTTATTTATTTATTTATTTTAACCATGGGGTGTGATGCACATATGAGTTCCAATCAATCTCTTTCACAATTGTTTTTCTCTCTTTTTTCAAAAACTTTTTTTTTCCACATTTTCAGTACTAGTGAAGGTTAATTTGACATGGTAAAGTATCCAGAGACAGCTGTTAGCTGCAAAGTTTGCAATAGGTTCTGCTTCCTGATTTTCCATAAAGCAGAGATCTAGTGTTTCTAAACTTTGGAATAAAAGGTTTCTTTCTGGAGATTTTTAAACGTAGCTGTTTACAATTTAGGGAACTTGAGGGTATTTTAAAGATTGCTCCACAGTGCACTGTGCAAATAAGGATGTGGAGACTTACCTAAGACTGTATTCCCTCCTCCCATTCCATATATCCATAGTCTCCTCATGTTTCAAATAGCTTTCAGAATTAGGTTTAGACCCACCATGAGGCATAACTGTTCATGATTTCATTCAATGTGGCTCCTAAAGAAGGAAACAAGCAGTGTATTGCAGAATAAGTGAACATCAGCATGTAGTTCTGGCTAAATTAATAAACCATTGTTCATTTTGCTTTCATAACACAGTACAGGGTTTGTGTGTGAAAGTGTAAATAAAACAATTGTTTTATGTGGCTACTTCCTTTTCTTTTTTGTTTTTGTCCTGGAAGTTTAACACCACATGGTGGACAGTAATTATGCATGATCTCTATCAATAATGTAGAAGTAACTTCCTATTGAAGATAGCTTAAATGTCCTAGGAGTATAAGATCATGCAGTAAAAGCACAGTAAGCACAGTCCTATGCCATTCCCTGTGGTAAATAATACTCCTGAAAAAAGTTCTAAAAAAAAAAAAATCAGAAGTATATAAATTGAAAACAGAATTCAAACTTACTCTCCCCAAAAGAAAACAAACTATAAAACTGTAATATAAAAAATACAAGATAATATCTATAAACCTGAAGAATACTCTCTCTAAAAAATTTTGCAACCCAGGACTAACAAGGATATAATGCTTATTACACAATAATTAAACAGTGACTAGCAATTAAAACAAAATAAATAATTATTTTTGCTCTTAATATGATACTGGGTTTTTGTTTTCACATGACTAAAATTCTTTAATTTCAGTTTGAATTAATTTAAATATGAGATGAAAGCACAATATTTTCACAACCTAGAGCTTTCTGCACGTCGCATATGAAAAGAAATCCATTGATTACTCTATGTCATTACAGTTATATATCATTATCAGCTATGCCCTTCTGAGGGGAAGAGGGCAGAAGTGTTCGTTAGAAATGCAATCTTTTGTGTACTGTTTTGTTTTTTTTGTAACTCATCTGGGACAATGGATCATTTACAAGATATCTGCAAATAATGATTTGATAAGCATTTGATACAGTTCATTAGTATCAGTTACTGAAATAACTTGTTTCTGGTTTTTATATACATGTGGCAGGTTATTGCCACATGTTTTTTTAATGTACATGTTTGAGAGGTGTGTATACATGTCACATAAAATCAGAATTTCTCTGAAAGCATGTGAATACAGAACAGAAGAAATGCAGCAGAATCGTGGCACAGTCTTGCCACAACTCCAGGTACAACTTTTTCCACAAGCAAATAGTGTTAAACAGGCTGCGTGTACATAAACCTATTCAAAGCAGGGTTGTGTTTTACAATATTGCAGAGATATGAGAATTTAAGACATATTACTAAGGGCCTTCATTCAAATTTCCTTAATCGCATTCAAACTTACTCTTTTCATTACTGTCACAGTTTACTCCTTCCCTAGTATATACAATCTTCTTTCCCCTTCCGTCCCTGTCTTTCAGCTTCACGCTCTTTCCTCTTTTCCATTGTGAAAACAAGAGGGTCAACAGCTTTTTCTTCAATTAGCACCCATATGACAAGATGTCAAAAATGTCTACATAGCTGCAGGACCTCACATATCCCACTTTAATTCTCTACCTGAAAAGTAATAGGATAAAAAAAAATAGCTGTCATATCCTAGGAAGAAAGTGATACAGGTAAATATAACACAACAACAGATTTAGCTTAGTGATGAAATCTTTGAGGAGTACAGGTAGGCTCTCAAGCTATCTGAGAAAAAGAAAACTGTAGGAGGGAGCCTTAGGAGGTGGTTTGTGGAAATAATGTTCATCCCGCTTTCCCTAAGAGGCTACCAAGGGACTTAAAAGAACCGTTCAGTTTGGGTAGGCACAAGGAATCCACAACTGCCTCAAGTTCAGTCTACCATTTTATAGCACTGTAGCACTTACCTCTCCATAAAACATCCAAGGCGATGGGAAAGGAAGGGAAAGACAGAAACTGCCTATGGAATATTGTATTGAATGTAAAGAAGACAGAAGATGAGTTTTCTTCAAGAAAATACACATTAAAATATTCATGAAATTTTAGCTTTCCAAAGTAAAATAAATAAATAAATAAATATCACATTGTTATTACTAAGAGTCAACAAAAATGGTTTTCAGTTTCATCAGTAAGAAATGTTTGAGATCCTCAAAGAAGCAAATATTCTAGCTGATCCTCTCTACAATACAAAGATGAAACTAGATTGTGAAATGAAAAAGCTCTCTTTAGTGTACCAGATTTCTCACTTATCTGTTAAATGAGCCCTTCTATACATTATTCTCTGAGTACAGGTCCTACCCCTCCCCCATCTGAGGCTTAATTTATCTTTTCTTAAAAAATGTGGGATGCTTGTTCACTTATAATAGCTATAATAAGAAAAACTCTAAGTTTTGTATTATGCATTTATTTTAGCGGGTATTCGAAACACACATTTCATCCTAATTTCACTTGTGAAGAAGGGCAAACACTTTTAAAAGCCATCAGGGCATTCACCGTTACATGAGGAAATGTTATCTTAGTTTTCCTTTAAATTTGGACTATGTGCAAGGAGGTAGTAAACACATAAAAAGACACGTTCTTAAAACTCAGATCACCAATAAATATTGTTATAAGTATATATTTAGACAAGAGAAGAAACAGTTATAATTCCCGTACAGTACTTACCCATTTTAACATTATCACATGGTTGTACAAACAGGATTATAACAAGCAAAAGAAAGCACTTTATTTAATGAATAAATAATCAAAAGCATTGGTGAGGGTAATCTTAAGAATATGCTGCTTCATACAGTTTAAAGTACATCAAACAACAAAATCCATAGTCCCAAAATTCCATTAAATAATACTGAGTAATTATGTGATTGATAATAGTTAAATATATATATATATTATATATATATATGTGTATATAATCATATCATTATGAGTAATTAAGGTATCTATTTACATGCCATGCAATATTAGAATGTGTTGCAATACCTAGGCACAACAGGTTGATTTAAGAATGGCTGTGGTCAAAAAACAAAACAACAACAACAAAACAAACAAACAAACAAAAATGGTGTTTAAGATGAGGGACATTACTTTCCTTCAGTTCTTTCTTTTTGTAATATACAATGAGAAATGGAGATTCTTTCTGGAAGTTAAAAACATACTTTTACTATCAGACAATTAGATAACAATACAAACTTAAAGATGCAGGTAGAGCCATGAGGTGTTGCCGTTAGAGAAAGCATTCATGCTTCAAAACTTAACATATGGCATGCATGTCTGTAATATTCTTCTCACTGTGGACCCAGTCCTGTGAAATGCTGAGCTTCTCCTACAAGATGATGGATACTGCTGTGTTTCAGAGAAATTAAATGCACTCAGTGTCTGAAAAGAGTTGCACAGTATTTTTCAGGATAAGGATACATATCAAGCACATAAGTTCTATTAGTCCCGAATGAAGTCATGTGTCTATATAAAACAACAACAACAGCAATAACAACAACAAAATAACCATATATTTCTGCATTTGTTAGCATTAATTTCAGTTTCTGAATATACTGTGTTTTTTTTTAAACCTGGAGATTACAAATTTGCTTCTTCTCAAGCATTTGCTAGTCCACTGCATGCTAAAATATTTGCTATTTCGATTAGTAATTATGGGCCAGATCCTGACATTTTGCTTTATAATAGGTTCACATAAGCCTGAAAAATCAGAATCTGTTTCTTTATGTTATGACCTTACAGTGCTCAACTGGTTGAAAATAAAATATAAAATGGGACCTCACAAGAAATTTATCATATGAACAGCTGTGTTATATAAGATATTATTATTCAGAGAAGCCTAACTGACAAAGTAAATCAATCCATTCAGGCAATGTATGGGGGAAAAAATAAAAATAAATAAATTAATTAAAAGATGACTTTAATTTTACAAAGGAGGCATCTACAAATGAGTGTTTTCTGGAACGAAAGGAAGAGTGAAAGGAGGTTTTGGATTATGGGATAATTGTATTTGATGGATGTATCTACTAAGGTGATCATCAGTGAAAGTTTAAAAAAAATAAAATAAAATAAAACACCTAATATTAGTTTACTTAGAGCTTGACTGTCCATGATATATTGAATGGATTCACAGCTCTAGTTGTTATTATATCATATTTTCTACAGGGTAAAACAGATTGCACTGCTCCAGAATTCATTTCCACTTTGAAGATTTTCTTCACAGCAGAAAGCAAGCATATAAATTAAATAAAATTGAGGTTTTGAAACACAGTTATGCTTAGCGTATTAATCAGGAAAGAACTGAGGATTTAGAGATGATGTTGTGAGTACTTAGTTGCTTTCACTATCTGAATTGGCACACGTGAGTACACATGCTGTAGAGAACTCTTACTGCTTAATTTACTTTAGGTCAACAATACATGTCATAAGAAAGATTATCGTCTGAATCAGGTAAATATTTTGTGGTCACAGCAAATCAGATTCATCACAGACTACTTGTTGTTCTGTCTGATCTGGATATGATACCACTGAAGTACTCTCGTGTCATTAGGAACACGTTTGTAACCTGTTTTTGAGGTATCAGCTACTACTGCTTAAGGCTGTTAGACACTATACATGTTTTTTATCATGCCATGGGTCCCACTTCTCACCTATTGCCATGTGCCATGATTCTCACTGCATCCTTCTATTTTGAAAAGCTACTAGTACCTCCCCTTGTTCAAAATTTCCCAAGATAAAACTTATCTCCGTTGTGCACCTCTATTCTATATTTCTTTGTTTTCTCATGTCAGCTTTGAGTCTTCATCACTGCAGTACTTTCCTCTCAGACAGATATGCATTTCCTCTTTATGTCATTTATAGATTCAAAGCTTCCTAATCTTCTTCATTAGACTTGGCTAATCTATGTTCAAGTCCTAATAATTATTTCTATCATAATTCATATTTATAACTTGCTAAAAGATAATCATCACATTGGATGAGTAATGTAAATATCATTATCTTTTTATCTGTTAAAATTGACTTGTATTTCTGCATCCTCCTTAATTCTGCTCCATGTATCTTTCTGTCTGCCTTCAGACAGTTGCTTGGGAAAAACATCCTGACTACTCTACCTTTAGAAAGAGTTTGGCACAGATTAAGTAACAAACAATTTAATCTATACCTGTTTTCTGTTTACTATTTGGACAAAGAGTTGGTGACAATAAAAATGAAAAAAATGAAAAAAAGCCAAAAAAAAAACCAACAACAACAAAAAAAACACTTTGGTTTAACTTTTATTAGTCCTTTCAAACTGAAAAATAATAATAATAAATAAGTGGTACCCAATCTTCATAGTTGAAGAAAAAAAAAAAAAGAACTGGCATGAGGAAGGTGTCCATATCATTCCATGTTACCAATAATTTTAAGTTATGTTTAGCTTCAGAGATACAGAGATAGTAAACTTAAATAAGGTTCAGCTGCCTTCTCAGTTTGTGCAGTGGGATTGTTTTTTATTTGTCAATATTTTTTATTATTATTTGGGGGGGGGGGGGGGGCGTGTGTGAGTTTTACACAGCAGTACACTGTATTACTGATTGCGCAAAATGGTTGTGAATGAAAAATGTGTACTTTTACTGAACAGAGGTTTAGGGCCAAATCCAGATTCCATGGAAACCTCTGGAAAAACATCCCTTTGGTTTGAGGTATAATCCTCAGTGTTACCAGTATTTATTTCCTGTTTTTTTTTCTTCTTTTCCTTTTTTTTTGTTTTTTTTTTTTTTGTTTGTTTGTTTTTCATGGGTTTTGTTTGCTTTTATGTTTGTTTGTTTTGTTTTGTTATAATAAGTATTTAAATGTTGGATAAGTCTTTAAACATCTAGAACTACAGAAAAAAAAAAAAAAAAGAGAGAGAGAGAGAACAAATTCACCTGACATTAATTTAAATCATATTTGCTTGTACCCCTCCTGCACAGGTTGATGGCAGCACATTTGAGTTGAGGAAATTGAATGAGGAAACAGAAACTGCCCTTTCTGTAGCAATAGTCACCTCATTGTGAGTTCTTATTTATAAGGAAGGAACTTTCTGTCTTTGATAAGATTTTATTTTTTTTTCAAACAGTCTATTTAAAAAGGCACGTATAATTTAAAATAGTTGGTGTTATTTGGGTTTGTAAATAATTATTGTATTTCTGTTTTTAATTTGGAACTCAGTGCTCTGAACTGAGTACTGTGTTACCTCTACTTTGAAACTCAGCATGTTCAAAAATAGGTTACTTTTTGTTGTTACTTCTTTTTCAGGGTTGCTGTTTGTTTGTTTGTTTGTTTGTTTTTTTCTCCACTGTACTCAACGAAAACTGTTGTATATCCATACAATTTTTTCTTGTAAGAAAATATTTACCATGTTTTGATAAGACTTTTTTCTATTCTCAAAAGAAGGACTGAGGTGTGGTAACTGCTAACCTTTCTATATGCTACAGCTGTACTATTACAAAGACTCATGCCAGTATGCTCATTATATATGTTTAAGTATGCCTAATGAATCTGGGCTAGATTCTGTCACATTTGTGGTGAGTAAATAACACTTAATACTACTCAAAGAACTTCTTTTAAATAAGCTCCTACTTACCACAGGAATGACAGAATATGGCCCTCAGCATTTATCATTTCTTGTATATTCCATTCTTATATATACATATGAACCAAATGGATCATAATATGCTTGGAAAAATAACTGGAAATTCAGAATGGAACAAAAAAAAAAATGAACCAACAAACCAACAACAAAAGAAAAGAGAAATTAACAGGAATAAAGTCCCTGCAGCATCTGCTGAAGAACTAACACAACACAACCAGGACTTCAGAACATTTATTGCAAGAGCTGAATAACTAAATAACGTTGAAGTGGCAAAGCATTAACAAGGATAACTGGTTAGATATTTATTCTGTCAAAGTTATCAAACACCCCTCACAAACTGACATAAGTACTGCAATAAGCAATGCATCCCTAGCCCATTTTATGCCTTTTATATTGTGGAGGGGAAAAAAAAAAAAAAAAAAAAGTGAGCTGCTATATACAAAAGAATAAGGAAGAATAAAGAAAATGATTATGTTTTTGGTATGAATAAAATCACCTTCAGATTATCTAACTGTTTTTTTAAGACTGATGTTTCAATGTGGCATAAGTAACTTTTGCTTTATTTCTGTAAGGACTTTTTTTTTTTTTTTTTTGCATGCTATTTATTTGTGTAAATTATCTGTCATGCCTTAACAAAAACCATCTAAGAATGCTTGGATTTGGATTTGCTTTGCGTGCAACTTAGATCTTATTAACATTAGGAGTCACTCTGCTAGTTTGATGGAGGTGATGTGATACTGGTACCTGCCAGGCATTGACCAACTACGATAACAAACAGTTAAACAGCAATAATTAGAGATTTAACCCTTTAGTTCCCCCAACTAGCCTACCAGGAGAATGCTCCGTTACATCATGAAGGCACAGCACATTAAATATTCTGTGGCTATGGTCTAAAAACACTTGTGTTACTACAACATTAACGCAGATGGAGATCAACACAAATGCTGCTGTTTCAGCAATACAAACTGTCTTAGGTATAGACACACACTTGCCCAATTGGAAAAACATGATTATTGTATTTTGTTCCTGTATAATTTCCTCCATATATTCCATCTGAGATCAATGTCAGCTACCACTCATTAAATGCCAGACTGCAGCTAACTTGATCAAGGATTTCAAATTAACAACTTTCCCCCACACCTGTTCCACCCACAAAGATCTAAATATTCTCTCTTTTGCAGTCTCCCTGCTTTATGAAACAGAAGGGAAGTAATAGTAGTAATAATAATAATAATAATAATTTTCTAACATTTTTAAGCCCTTACATATATCATTTCATTGCTTAATATTTCAGGAGGAAAAAAATAAATAAATAAATTTAAAAAAATAATGCTGGCATCACTTGCTACTACATAGAAAGAAAAACTTTTTTTTTCTTTTTTTTTTTTTTTTTCTTCATTTCCTTTCTGCCAACCCACCTCATCAATCCTTTTTTTTTGCATTTTACACAAGCTCTTTGAGCTCCTTGGAACGTAGTGTGTCAGACAGAATACTAACACAGAAACACCATCACTGAAAATGAAAGAAAAAAACAGGAAGCAAATAAGAAAGAAAGTAAAAAGCAATTGTGAAACACAGAAATATGCTACCATATCTTTTCAAGTGAACATTATAAGTACACGAAATTTGTAAGTAATAATTGTTTCTATTTACAAGTATTTGAACATTGATTGACTTATAAGTGTCCACTAACATTGTTAATAGCACAATAGGTTTAATGTTTACAGTTCCACTTGTTTTGTTTGCAATATGATCTCAAGTATAATGGTCCCAGCATAGTTCAATGACAACAAAAGCGCAATTTTCTAACTGGTTATTCTTTTTAATCATTGCAATCCACTGAACTTTCTTGCACTCTCACTCTCCAAATGTATCTTCCGTTGTTCATAGCAGCAGTCCAGGGTCAAAACAAACAAACAAACAAAAAGTATATTTGCAAACTGGAGAGATCACTGCAGAGTTTAATCAGGTCTATTTAACAAAATCACTCAACTAGTAGAAACACTCTTTCCTGCTTCAGGACATCATACCTTCTGCGGTGCTAACATAAAATATGCATATCTCTACTAGGTGAAGCATAGTTCTAGAGGTCTACCTAGTACATAAAGCTCTGACACACACAGTATTAGCAAATCTAAGTAGGCTAAAGTCATTGGTCCAAAGTAATCCTTTCTTATAGCTGGTGCTCCTTTGGACCCTCAACAGCTCCCGAGGCCTGTTTATAAGACTTCAGATTTGCCAGAGGAATGTCAGTCATGTGATTACCAGTGGTGAAGTGGCCCTCACTGGAACCATACTGCTTTCGGTCACTGAACTGGTTTCTGTTGCTATCTTCTTTCCAGGTCCTGGTCAATGTGTGTCCATTAACTAGTTTGTCCTTCTTAACCCATTCTTTCTGAGGTGCAAAGGTAGAGAGAGGAGACTTTGGCTGTTGGTATGATCCCAAGCTGGGAGGCATCCAACAGTTATCTGAATGACCCAAAACCAGGCATTCTTGCGTGCACATCTCTGTAGCTTCAGCTAATCCTCGTGGCCCTAGAGGCCCATCTGTAGAAGAAAAAAAAGAAAAAAAAAAAAGGGGGGGGGGGGGGCGAGGAGAAGAGAGTAAGAGAGGAGAGAAGAGAGAGGTACAAAAAGACGTAATATTAGATTGTGATATTTTATATTACATGTATACATAAACCTCATAAGAAAATTAACGAGTTTGAAACAAAATACTGTTCTCTTTCAGAAAAATCTGTTAATGTTCATGGTAAATCCTAGACAAATTTTCAGTGTATAGGGGTGGCTGCTTTGTAGGGCATGTGCTCTCTGTAAATACAGTCTCTGCATGTATGCATACATAGTTTTCAAAAGTGGAAATTCAGTTCAATTAGCCCTAAGTTATCAGTCTCAGGTCCTACTTTGAATAAATATAACTCCTCTATTCATTCATACTTACTGAAAACATAGATCTAGGTGGGTGAATATGTCAGTGGAAGTAAGTATAGCCTTGCAGATTCTGAGTAGGAATGTATGCTCCTAATAAAGTTCTATAGTCTTCTATAATATTCTGCTCTGCTTTCAGCTCACCTTATGCTTGTAATGCCTTGGCAAACTAACAGCCTACTTCAGTCTGAGAAACACTTTCGCTATCCAAAAATGGGCTTGCCCAAAGGAATTCTCTGAAAAATTGTAGTTTCTACTATTTTACTAATTCAGATCAGTGTGCATAATTCTAGATACCTACCCATAAAGCTCTGATGTAACCTCCCCAAAAGAGGGAGACAAATTAAACTGTGCTGGATTTGATACACCATGAAACACTACAAAGATTGCAATAGAAAACAGAGTTAAAACTGTGATTCTTCTGGCTATTAACATACATCTCAGCAAAAATAAAATTAAAGGGATAAGAAAAAAATGAAACTTATGTAAATCTTGTTCATGATAAAGAACTTTTCTCATAATTGTAAATCAGGAATAAGAGACCACAGGAGGCAGAAATGAAGACTGCTAATATACTATGAATATTAAATATCCACATCATTTTTCACAATTACTGAGGACACAGTTAGCCAGCTGCAAACATCTTGCAATCTAGCAGGTCACCCATGTCTTCAGCAGCACTAAATTCTTCTAAGTCTTACTGCATTCCAAAATGACTGAACTTGCTCATCTGACCAAAATGGATTTATAAGGAAGGACAAGCCAGTAAAAAGGTAGAGAAACCACTTTGTGTGTCTTTCTGAGATATTTCTCAATATCTGAGATAGATATGCTTTGTCATGATTTGCTAACTGTACTGTAATTTTGAGCAAGAATTTTGAGACCTCTTCTTGACTTTAGAGTAAATTAACTGGCTAATGTTGTAGATATTTGAAGAGTTAAGGAGACATTTTTCCTTGATTAAACATCCCAGTGACAGGAAGGAAATTACAGATTAATTTTTGAGAAAGAGTTTTAGCAGGTAGGAATGAATAGTGAAGTTATAAAGCATCTTTAAAAGTCGTACTAATCAAGAAAAATGTCAGTGGTGTATCAGCAAAAAAGTGTCTTTACAATAATATAGTTGAGATGCAAAATGATAAGTGAGGACACTTTAACAAAGATTTCTGTGTTACAATGCTAAAGAATATTTCATTCTCTTGTACTCCATGCATGTACATTAAATTACTCTTACTAATATGCCTTTTTCTGATTACTCAAATTATCCCAATTAATTTAAAGGAAATTACTATTCTTTCAGAGTTTTTGTTTGTTTTTTAAATTGTGACATAACTACGTATGGTAGTCAGTTCCATAGATTATCAACACACTGCTTTTACACACACATTGAAAATGTAATAAAATCTATTTCTGCATGTTCAAATATAACTTCTTGTGTTATCTCTGAATAGCTCCTCTTTTTGAATATCTGAAGAATACAGTGTTGATGTGACAAAATGCAATCAACCATAAAAAAGTTGCTTCTTCATTCTCTGTATAATACACTGTCCTACTGGTTTTGATTAAAACATAAAAAAATGTACAGAATTAATTCCAGTTTTCATTTAGGTCAATACAAGATGAAATAATTAAGCTAGAACCACCAGGAAAGAGGAGAGGAGAGGGGAGGGGAAGGGAGGGGAGGGGAGGAGGGACACCAGGAAAAAATATAAGATAAAATAAGAAATAAAATAAAATAAAATAAAAAATAAAATAAAATAAAATAAAGTAAAATACATAAAATAGCAACTGAAAAGCAAAAGGTTAGCAGAGATTTCAAGGAGAACCAAGAACCTTGATACTAAAACGAGAACTGTGATAATTCCCTGGGAGAATGACACTATTTTTTTTCTATAAAAGCTTTCTTTGAATCCTCTAATATGATGTTATAATCAATCTGAGACAGGTATTAAGTACAAAAAAAAAAAAGTAAAGGAAATACTTAATCTATATGTTAATTTATAGATTAAAATATTCTTTTTCCTGCTGACAACAGATATTTAATTTTTTTTTTTTTTCTCTTTTCAGAGGAAGAAAGTAAGAAGTGACAGAATTATTTCCAACCTGCCCACTCTCACAATATACTGCTGTCTTACTGACCAAGGAGGAAAGGTTTGACTGGCATTTAAACTTTCAATACACAAAGAAAAATGCTCACCACAAAATAACACATTTCAAAAAATACAGTATATGTCCTCTGTGCTTCCAATTTGCTGTGGAGTAAGAAGTAAACAGTAGAGCCTTCACTTCTACAGTTCTGAAGGGGATAAGTTTATTTTTCTGGTTAGTTAAATACATTTCAAGAGATAAGGCACTTATTTCCATTTAAAATGTAAATGATTAATAAGTTGGTTTTACTTAGGACAAAACGTATGCGGCCTCTAAGCGACATGTTAAACACTTTTTTTTGGAAGATTTACTTCATGTATTTTGCTTTCTTCTGTAACAGTCCTAGACTATTGATGCTGTTAAGCTAAGAATTGACTTAAATATCCTTTGCCTTAGTCATATTTAAGCTGATAAATTTTCTGGAGAGCTCTGAAATATTAAGACATCTATTATTGTGAACAACAGAGAATAGGAATGGGATGACAATGCTGAGATGATCACCTAACCAGGAGGAACGGTTCCTTTTTCTGTGGTCATCGTTTTTGTTTTTGTTTGTTTGTTTGTTTCCATTGGTTTGGTTTGGCTTGGTTTAACAAAGAACTGCTGTCCCACTTGGACTGGTGCACACATCTTCCACCATTCAAAACTCCTTATGCAGAGATTTCAACTAAAGCCAAGACCATCATAGCCTCTCTAGGGGATGAATTATAGTTTTTGTATGGGTGTAGGTCACACCAAAAGACAGCTGTAAGCAGAGTGAGACCCTCTGCTCTTAGAAGAGGACTAGGAACCCTAGGGTAACACTTGCACACTTGCTTTAGCTGTATAATCATTCAGATAGCTGTGAGGTATGGTGCAAGTTTGCACACACCTCTACTTATGCTTGTACATAGAAATCTGTGAATGAAATACATATTCAGATTTGGGAACAGGTTCACACTCCTACTCAAGTGAGTGTGAATATTTTCAAATACTCTGACTCATGCTATCTAATCTGTAAAATACAGGGAAGATTTACTTGCTTTATTAAAATATTGTGAAGTTTAAGTTTCCAGAAGGCCTTGGAAGGGCTCATATGATACATAATTAAAGCTAAATTACTTTAATTATTTTTGTTTTAAGCCATCACAAGAGAAAAAGAATTCCACAAAGTTGTCTTTTTTTTCGTTTGTTTGTTTCTGTTTTTTTTATAAACAAAGATTTTTTTAAGCAATATATTTTACTGTTGAGCTGCTACAAGTAACGATCATCCTGTCTGGTTCAGGAGTAAGGCAGCTTCATTCATTATGTGTGTGATGACTGTCATACCTGATTTCCAGTTAAGTCTCTTAGATACAAGCACGATGTTTTTGTATATGTTATTGATAATAATGTGGATTAGGAGAATTTAAGGAACTCTACATGTATCCTACTGTGAGATTCCAGAAGAAGAAAATAAACAGATTTTGGAAAGAATAATTTTTTTTTAAAGAAAAAAAAGGACCTCACCAACCAACCAACCAAAAAAAAAAAAAAAAAAAAAAAAGAATAAAGTTTTAAGGAATAAAATAAAAAAAAAGGAATAAAATAAAAAAAAAAGACATTTGGGTTTCCTTTAGCTTCTGTTTTGTGTAATTATATTCTCAAGTATAAATATATTCTTTTCTCAGACTCATTATTCAGGTTGCTATTCAATAGCATGAAGTGAAACGATTATGAGCAGTGTGATAGGAGAGAGATCTTCCATGGGTAGCTTGCACTGAAGAGTCAGCTGCTTTGTATTGAGAAAGCACAATGTTGACTTAATAGTAACTATCTTTCTCCACCAGCACAGCTGAACAATAGCTTTCACCCAATTTTCTAAAGTTGTTTCATTATCAGATACAATGACACCACTTAAAAACCTGTTCTTGCTGCTTTAATTTTATAATTGAATTAATTTGTTTTCTTTCTCTCCATAAAAATGTCGCTGAATTTTCTATATCAAGTCTTTCCACACTGAAGTACTTATTGATATGCTTTTTTCAAAGTATTTGTTCTTTGAACAATCTGTATTACATGAAGCTGGTTATCAGTCTTGGCTGCTTGAATATATAATGACGCAAGTGCTGATAAAACTGTACAAGCCATCTGTCTCTGGAGTTAAATGTTTTGAAAACAAACACAAAAGTGCATAACAAACACTCCCTTAAATTGTCTTTGTAAATGTTTATATCAGGTCTTACCCCCAAATGCTTTTTTGTTGTTATTTTATTCTGTTAATAGCTGTCAAGCAGATGCATGACTTGCTTCCTTAAAAGCAGACAGGTGTAAGAAGGAAAAGAACGTATGCCACTAAGGAGCTAGTCATATCCTAATGGTGGAATTTCTGTGTGGTCTTTTATCTCTGTTTATTATACTCTGAAGCTAAACTGCTATTTCATTGATTAATTTACTGCTGCAATTAGCAACTAGCTTCTGGTGTGTTGACCAGCTGCTTTTCAACCTTCTTCTTTAAAACTCTCTTCCTTAAAGCCAGAAGCTAGAAAATTGTTATCAATGCTGAAGGAGTCAAGACCACAAGATAAGTTAAATTCATTGAGACATTTTGAGATTTAAAAAAAAAAAAAAAAAAAAAAGTGTTCTCTGCCTGGAGGCACTATCACTAAGTACATTTGAAAACAGCCATAGCTGTGTTTCAGACAATCATATTTATTTAACTTTTTGTATTACTTCTTAAAAAATAAAGAAAACAACAATGGTAGCAACAACATTTTCAGCTCTATTTAACCTCAAATAAAGAAAGCTTTTTTTTTTTTTTTAAGCTTTCATGGGCTACTTTACTAAATGACTTTTTCTGAAACTGCATGTCTTTTACAGCCTTTTCCACATATATTGGAATTGAAATGACATTTCTGCATTTCATGGAGATTTTACAGCTGCTATATATAATACATATAAAAACTGGAAACCAGTTTATAATAAAAAGATTATTTTCACTTTTTTTTTTCTCTTAAACATTAGTGAAATAAACGAGAGCCTGTTCTTTATTTCTAGTCTGGTTAAATGTTTAAAAAAAAAAAAAAACTATTTTCTTAACAGACAGGAAAAATAAAATAATATTTTCTATACAATTATGTGAAGTACTTAAGTGATCCAAATGGGTTCCACTGAAATGCAGATGTCTACGATTCAAACTATAATTCCAAAAATTGTACACGATGACTTCTTTGACTCTATCAGATTAATTTTGTATTGCAAGATTATTCAAGTACTTGAAATTCTGCTTCTGCACAGAATTGCCTCAGTCCTCTGATGACTGAAATGTTTCATGCCTAAATCTAATTAGGGTTAAGAAAGTAAGTATTCCCTTACCTTTATACTCTGAATATCTCAACGTGGTTGGCATTTTAAAAGTACAAAAAACATATAACAACAGGTTGTGGTTTTGAACAATAGAGCAATGCAAGCTAGTTTTTCTTTCTCTAGTTTATACCCATAGGCAGATTACAAAAAAAATTTCTGCTTTTTATTTTATTTTATTTTTTTTCTTCCAGAAATCACTTGTATTTAGAACGTTTCTGGAAATGTGTGAGGCACAGCTCCAGTTCCCTTTTCTTTCTGATAGATTCAGATCCCTCTCTCCCACAGATGTACAAAACCAACCTTAATCTTGCTAATAAGAGCTCTTCTGAAAAATAAGAAGCCTTTCTGTATTCCCTTCTGCAGAGATACTATGATACAAAGGGAATGCTGAAATTAGTAATCTACTGTTGAAGAAGTGTTTTTTAACACCATGATTGCTATTAGAAACTATTATGTATTTCCTGTCTTGATTTCCATTGACCTATAGTTGCTCCACTGCAAAAGCTACAATAAAAGGAATCATCTCTTAGCTTATTATTTTTGTTTGTTTTCCTTCCTAGAAAATTAATTCTATTACTGTTTACAAGTTACATCTCCCTCAGTAATGGCTTTGTTATCAACATGCTATTTTTATCTTGCCTAACTTTCTGTGCCCATCTCCAATTAATTTTTTATTTTTATTTTTTTCTGAATACATACTTGTATATACACATCTACGCATTTCCATTTGTGCATGTTCATGAAGTACTTATGTACCATAGAGTCCACACTTTGAAGCACAGGCAGGCTGGACTCATTTTCAGTTCCTTGCATTTTCAAAGGCAAAACAACTTCCAACACTTGAGATCTTCAAAAATTTAGCTTGTTATACAGTATTTTGGAGACTACCGCTTTTGGTTTCCTAGACCTGCCTACTTAGATGTTCCTTAGAAGGAATTCTGTGGCCTGTTTCGGCAGACGTGAACAAAAATGCTGCTTTATCCACTGTTCAACCAGATGCAGAGCAGGTGCCAGAAGGCTCTTTGTGCACTGCTACATCTAAGCAAGTACACTTAGAGAAAGCATATAAAGAATTTCAGCAGTGTTTAGTAGTTTAGACTTGTTTATAATACAACTAAGTATTCTAAACCAACTTGTCTAAAAATAGTAAGTTCAGTTTTTGAGCAAGTCTTTCTACCTCTGCCATCTAAACACACCCTTGAAATTAGTTCAGTTGCATGTTATTACCTTACTGTTTTAGTTCTAGTTGTCTTATACCAGAAATTCTTTAATACTGAATTTATGAGGGACTTAATGCTTTGAGATATCTCTGAGTAAGAACATACTTCTTTATGGTCAAGTGGTAACTCAGTTTGGTAGCTTGAAAAGTCACAGAGATTTAACCAAACTCTAGGGCTCATTTGCCCATATAAGATAGCATGCAGCCCATTTCCCAACTCAATGGAATACACCTTATCTGATTGTAGAGCTTGGGAATGGTTTGCCCAGGAAAGTGGTGGAGTAACCATCTCTGGGGGTGTTTAAGGAAAGGTTGGACCTGGTGCTTAGGGACCTGGTGCTTAGGGTGAAAGCTTGTATTAAAAGCTTGTATTAAAAAAGGAAAAATGCCTTCAATTGATAATCTCCTGGTACTTTCTGTTATTAAAGTTCTCTGTATCATCAAATATAAAAGTAAAATTGTATTCTGTATAAACTTTCACTGAAGAATGTAGCCAATTTTATCACACTTTAGAAATACAGAATATAAAAGAAATCTGCTTTATTATTCTGGTTTAATGCATACTGTCATTAAAAACAAACAAACAAATAAACAAACCACAAACCAATAAAATTTGTGTTCCACACTAATATTAGGGGTACAGATAGTAATATTCTAGAATGAGGATACCAATGTCATCTACTTGGACTTCGGTAAGGCTTTTGACACAGTCACACATAACAACCTAATCTCTAAGTTGGAAAGATATGAATTTGAAGGGTGGACCATCCGGTCGATAAGGAATTTTCTCAGTGGTCACACCCAGAGAGTAGTGGTCAATGGTTCTATATCCAGGTGGAGGCCGGTAATGAGTGAGACCAGTGCTTTTCAATGTTCTCATCAATGACATAGACGATGGGATTGAGTACACCCTCGGTAAGTTTACTGATGACACCAGGCTGAGTGGTACAGTTGATACCAAAGAAGGAAGAGATGACATTCAAAGGGACCTGGACAGCCTGGAGAAGTGGGCCCATGTGAATCGCATGAGGTTCAACAAGTCCAAGTGCAAGGTACTGCACCTGAGTCAGGGCAACCCCAGACAGGAGTACAGACTGGGAGAACAACTTATTGAGAGCAGCCCTGCAGAGAAGGACTTGGGGGTTCTGATGGATGAAAGGCTCGACTTGACCCAGCAGTGCGTACTTGCAATCCAGAAGACCAACTGCACCCTGGGCTGCATCAAAAGAGGTGTGACCAGCAGGTCGAGGGAGGCAATTGTCCCCCTCTTCTCTGCCCTTGTGAGGTCCCACCTGGAGTACTGCATCCAAGCTTGGGGACCCCAGCACAAGAAAGATGTGGACAAGTTAGAGTGAGTCCAGAGGAGGACCACAAAGATGATCAAAGGACTGGAGCACCACTTCTATACAGAACAGCTGAAAGGAGCTGGAGATGTTCAGACCGGAGAAGAGGAGGCTCTGGGGAGACCTCATTGAGGCCTTTCAATACTTAAAGTGGTCTTATAAAAAAGGGTGGAGAAGGACTCTTAACTTGGGTAGATAATGATAGGACGAGGTTGGATGGTTTTAAACTACAAGAGGATAGATTTAGACTAAACATTAGGATGAAATTCTTCACTATCAGGGTAGTGAGGCACTGGAACAGGTTGCCAAGAGAAGTTGTGGATGCCCCATCCCTGGAAGTGTTGAAGACCAGGTTGGATGAGGCCCTGGGCAACCTGACCTAGGGTTGGAACTAGATGATCTTTAAGGTCCCTTACAACACAAGACATTCTACGATTCTCTGATGAGAAGGAAAAAAGAAATGTAAATGGGATTTTTGAAAACAAACAACAACAACAACAAAACCACAATGTTTTATTAACAAAAATAATAATAATAAAAAAAAGATTAAATGAAGCTACTGCCATGAAGAATGTTATCTCATCTAATCTTATTTCCTCAAAATTAGCATTTTTTCCCAGATATACATTGAATCTTAACAGGATCATCTAACAAATAAAAATTCCTAGGAGGATTCAAATGAAGCTTCTAAATTTGATTAGATTACTTAATGGGATTGAAGTACAGTCAGCATTCAAATATTTGGATTAATATTTTTAGCATTTTTTTTCCTTATGTAGCTGTTTGTTTTGCTGCTTAAAGTGTGTATATATATATATTCCCAAAGAATGGTGATGGATGGTGATAATAAAATGGTCACAATCATTTTGTGTCAAAAGATAAGGCAACCATGTCCAAAGAGGGGCAAGAAAGCTGGTGAACAGTCTAGAGAACAAGTCTTATGCGAAGCAGCTGAGGGAGCTGGGGTTGTTTATCTTCAAGAAAAGAAGGCTCAGGGGAGACCTTATTGTACTTTACAATTACCTGAGAGGAGGTTGTACTGAGGTGGGGATCTTTCTCTTCTTCCAAGCACCTAACGATAAGAGGAAATAGCCTCAAGCTGCACTAGGGGAGGTTTAGGTTGAATACTGGGAGAAATTTCTTTACTGAAAGGATTGTGTGGCATTGGAATAGGCTGCCTAGGGAAATGTTTGAGTCATCATCCCTGGAGGTCTTCAAGAAACGTGTAGATGTAGAACTTCGTAGCACAGTTTAGCGGTGGACTTGTCAGTCCTAGGTTAAAGGTTGGGATAGATGATCTTAGAGGTCTTTTCTAACCTGAATGATTCTATGATTTACTGTCTTTTGTCTCTCACACCTCAGTATTTGTGGCACTTGATCAAAATATTTTGTTGATTTGATTTACAGGTAACCTGCTGAGACAGCAACACTTTTCACATGGTCACATTTTCTGATTTATGAATAGGCCCCAAATATGCTGTCAGTCAAAAAAAAAACATAAGTCTCAATTTGAGAGATTCTGTCAACTGTTTATCATAAAATCAAATTTTGGCAAGTAATTTCTCCACATTGCATATGAAAAAAAGTAGGATTCAATATTAATAGAGGTAGTATCCAATATGAGAACGTCTGGCAGAATGCTGAAAAACTACTGCCACCAAGATAGCTGTGTAATATTTATTTCTCTACTATGCAGTTTTTAAACTTTTAATACAGCTACAATATACCTTACTATTAGTTTATGTACAGAAAATGTGAAACCAGTCAACTTGCTTTTAATTTGAATTTTATGATTTTAAAAAGAAGTCTAAATTAAAGGGTTGCTTTTCTTGGTTCCTCTCTATCCCCCAGTAAAAGTCTGATCTTCTGATGTGTAATAAATACATATCATGCCTTGAGGCCAGGAGTGGTACCTGGTGATTTTATCCTAGTAAGGATATTGGCTTTACTAATCCATAACTGAATAAAAACACAAGTCATTATCATCATATATATATATAGATGATGAAAGTGCTACATGTTCAGATATGTATATATTTATGTATTTAATTTGTATGTACATTACATATATTTTCTGCATTCTATTATACATGTGTTATATATATATGTATATGTATTTTATTCAACTTTTTTTTTAATCTTCATTTTAATAGCAGAAATTAATAAATACTATGCTGTATATTCATAAAATCACAGGATGGTTTGGGTTGAAAGGGTTCTTTAAAGATCATCTAGTCCAATGCCCCTGCAAATGAAGGAATCCCTTGCAAAATGAGAAACTTAATTGGTACCAAGTCAGTTATGCAGTCATCCTAGCTTCCTATTATCAAGATAGAGAGAAACATTTGCACAGATTGATTCGGTATTCTGAAGACCTGACTCACTTTCTGAAGGTGTGAATTTCTGTCCATTGATAAAAAGAAAATTCATTAATAAAAAGTGAATCCATGAATAGCAACTACCCATCTAGCTCTATGTGTTTAAAATGGGTGTTATAAGTCTAGGATTTTGTTGCCATTCTAGAGAATTTTAGAATAACTTGGAATCTGTCCTTTTCTAAATCCAATTAAATAAAGATTTTCTATTATAAACATGATTACAGCAGCCAATGAATAAACCATCAGACAGGTACACAAAATACCCCAATGCAGTAATGATTGTACTCAGGAAAAAGGATTCTATAAAGCCTGTTGGACTTGTTGGAGACAAGACTTGTTGGAGGTGCCAGCTATAGTGAAATTATCTTTCAGAAAATAAATACTTCAAAATGATTTGAGTTCTCCACACTTTGAAATACGTGGAGAACTCTGAAATGTTGCTATTTATGAGAGAAGACTGATATTTGAGGTTTCCTGAAGTCCTTATAGTAGGACAGGTCATACAGTTAAAAGCTTTGAGAATATAAAACTGTGAAAAAGTGAAGATGCTTAAATTCTGTGGTTGAGATTTAAAATGGTATCTTTGTCAGCTATTTACTGCACCATAAACCCATGTGGGCTTTAAACTAGGAAAAACTTTATATTCATCCAGAGACACATATAGTTTTATTTGCTGTAATATCTTAGGATATTCAAAGTGTATATAAAGAGTCAATGAAATCCAAGCCAAGTGTTAGGTTTCAGTAGTTTTGTTGGTTTATATACATCTTAGTTGATAAGTCATTCAGTAGTTGTCCCAAATATCTCCAGCTCTCTTGTAATCCCCACTTATCTTCAGTTTCCCTGTAATCTTGAAATATTACTAGTAATAATATCTGGCCACTAGTTTAATACATACAGGACAACTTAAGAACAAAAGTTTATTTTTCTTATTGCAATAAAGTTTTTTGATATGAGGTGTTGTATTCTAATAAAATTTAACTTTCTCTTAAAAAGGACACAGCATGTTTTAAAGTGACATAAAACTTTTTTCTTTCAAGCAAGTTCTAGAAATAGCAATAGGCCAAGTGTCTAACATAACTTGACAAAAAGACCAGAGAACTACAGAGTCTCCAAAACAGAAGTTAACTGTAATAGTATCCACCACAGATACCACAGAGGCATATAAACAGGAGACCAGGATAGAAGCCATCAAGAATTATCTTACTAATCACAGATATTGATAGTTTCATTAGATCTAGCTTTAATGGAAAAGGTTATTTTGCCATTGTCATACAAAGTTTCCATACTTCCAGGAAAATTGTCCAAGTTTTCACTACATTTCTGCATCCTTATATCAAGCAAACCACCGTTTTATGAGGTACTCCTGGCTGGGGCTTTCAGTTTGTTTCTCTCCAAAAGTAACAAGACTGGGTTTTTAATCTTGGGACAAAGATGATCATAACATAACCCCCATTTTTAAAAATGGGGAAAAGGGAAGACCTATAGAACTACAGGCCAGTCAGTCTCACCTCTGCGTCTGGCAAGATCATGGAGCAGACCCTCCTGGAAACTATGCTAAAGCACATGGAAAATAAGGAGGTGATTGGTGACAGCCAACATGGCTTCACTAAGGGCAGATTGTGCCTGACAGTGGCCTTCTACAACAGGGTTAGAGCATCGGTGGATAGGGGAAGAACAATTGACATCATCTGTCTGAACCTGTTCAAAGCATTTAACACTGTCCCCATGATACCCTTGTCTCTAAATTGGAGAGACATGGATTTGAGGGATGGACCACTCAGTGGGAAAGGAACTGACTGGATGGTCACACTCAAAAGAGTTGTGGTCAATGGCTCAATGTCCAAGTGGAGATCAGTGACAAATGGTGTTCCTCAGGGGTCATTATTGGGACCAGTGCTGTTTGACATCTTTGTCAGTGATATGGACAGTGGGATTGAGTAAACCCTCAACAAGTTTGCTGATGACATCAAGCTGTGTGGTGTGTTCAACACTCTGGAGGGAAGGGATGTCATCCAGAGGGACCTGGACAGGTTTGAGAGATGGACAAACCTCATGGAGTTCACCAAGACCAAGTTCAAGGTGCTGCACCTGGGACAGAGCAATCACAAGCACAAATACAGGCCTGGCAGAGAATAGATTGAGAGCAGCCCTGAGGAGAAGGACCTGGGGGTGCTGGTTGATGAGAAGTTCAGCATGAGGTGGCAATGTGTGCTTGCAGCCCAGAAAGCCAGACATAACCTGGGCTGCATCAAAAGAAGCATAGCCAGCAGGTCAAGTGCAGTGATTCTCCCTCTCTGCTCTGCTCTTGTGAAACCCCATGGGGAGTACTGCATTCAGTCTGGGGCCCCCAGCATGAGAAGGGCATGAACCTATTAGAACTAGTCCAGAGAAGGACCACAAAGGTGATCAAAGGGCAGGAGCATCTCTCTTATGAAGACAGATTGAGGAAGTTGGGGTTATTCAGCCTGGAGAAGAGAAGGCTCCAAGGAGACTTTATAGTGCCCTTCCTCTACCTAAAGGAGGACTACAGGAAAGATGAGGAGAGACTCTTTGTCAAGGAGCCTAGTGACAGGACAAGAAGTAAAGAAAGGACAAGGTGTAAAAAAGGGTAGATTTAGATTAGATGTTAGAAAAAAATATATTTTCTATGAAGGTGGTGAGGGTTCCTTCACTGGAACACGTTGCCCAAAGAAGTTGTGGATGACCAATCCCTGGAGGTGTTCAAGGCCAGATTGGATGGGCTTTGAGCAACCCAATTAGCTGGGGGGTTTCCCTGCCCATGGTAGGGGGGTTGGAATTAGCTGATCTTTAAGGTCCCTATCAATCCAAACCATTTTGTAATTTTACAAAAAGTGCCAAGTTATTAGTTTTTGGAACTTTAGAAAATTTTTAACATAAAGATGTTATTGGGAATGATCAGTGTAGTTTCAGCTCAAATTCTATCACTTAGCTGTATTTATAAACATTCAACCCTATTTTCTAGGTTGTGTTTTGTTTTGTTTTTTTTTTTTTAGCAGTAGATTAACCTGTGTATAGCAGCAAGTGCCAAAGTAAATATTTTTCTCATGATTGTATGAATTAAAAAAAAAAAAAATGGGTGCAGGAAAGACAGCATCAAAAAGTTACAGATCTTGTACTCCAAAGAGCAATTCATCTAGCAGCAAAATGAAAATACATACATACACTACAGTGTTTAAAACACAAAAACAACAATGACAAAAATACCACCTCTGTTAATTAAGAAATATAGTTCAGACTATTTTTATTTTATTTTTTTTGCACACAAATATGAAATATGTAAATAAATCTAAGTTAAAATCCATCTTTTTTTTTTTTTTTTTAATGAGGCGTTATTACTAATGTAGATTTTTTGCCACTTGACTTTTTTCCTGGTTTTCTTCAGCACAATTCAGACTAAAATCAAACAGGTTAAACACAATTTGTTGCAAATCTGTGTCAGATGCCTTATGTGTAAATTCTATTCTGTAAATAAGTAGCTTAACTGACTTGAAAGGATCTTTTGAAGTATACTTCTCTTTGTAGAATTAGGACCTAAAACTGCGAACTTAAGCTACATGAATTTGAATAACTGAAGTATCAGTAGAAAGTGCCTAAATTAGGTGCATAGCAAGCTTGATTATATTGTTATTTTTGTTTTCCGTTCTGCACAAGATGTATGCTTGATAAATTTCACAGGACACAGATGTCAGAGATGCCATTAAACTAATCCAGAGATGAAAGAACCATTTCCTAATTCTGCTTGTATAACCATATCTCGTTTAGTTCAATGTGTAAAATTCAGTTCAGTGCCAGTAGAATTGTTAGAATTGCAGGTATATTGCATGAATACTAGAAAGGGCTTTATTTCCTTACATCTGACTCCTGCCCATGCTACAGTTTCTTCAATTTCTTTAAAAACTGTGTTCACTTGCAATGTGCTTTTTTGTTGTTGTTGTTTGTTTGTTTGTTTTGTTTTGTTTTGTTTTCAAGAGATATCCATGTCTCTTAATGAGTTTATATAATCTACAATAAAGCTGCCATTAAACAAATAGTCCTGAGTCAAAACATAATAATACGCTTCAAAATGAATCTGTATATCTTACATATAATATGCTGAATATTAATGTGGAAGCTATATCAGCATACACTGTTTTCCAACCAAATGTGGTTAGTCACACAGTCCTGTTATAATTCTTAGCAAGAGCTACACTGAAGAAAAAAATCTTCATGACACTAAAGAGGAAATCAAATTATACTTCACGTGAATAGCGAATCCACATTTAATGGAGATTGAAAAGTTTCTTTCATCTTCTTCCTATCTAATGAAAAATCTCAACAAACTAAGCTTTCCAAAACTCTTACACTTGCTTCTTTTCTTCTTCTTCTTCTTCTTCTTCTTCTTCTTCTTCTTCTTCTTCTTCTTCTTCTTCTTCTTCTTCTTCTCCTTCTTCTTCTTCTTCTTCTTCTTCTTCTTCTTCTTTTTTATTGCATTATATTTATTCATGCAAATAATGCTAAAAAAATAGGCCACTTCAATTTGCATCCAAATCTAAGTACACACTGTAAAGATTGTCTGAACTGTGCATAAAGTGCACATATGGTTTATCCCTACCAACACATTTAGAGGAATATCCTGGCTGGTGTCTCCAGGTACCTGCACTTGTTTAATACAACAAATATTAAATATATATATATATATTTATTTTGAAATGAACTAAGATGTATTTAGAGATGCTGAGGGACGAAGCTGTGCTATGAGAACAGACCATGTATGTACACATGTAACAGCTTCTTTATTTTCTCCTTTATGCTCGTACATTGCTTGATTTCTCAAGTAATCAAAAAAAAAATCAATTGGTAGTTTAGGAAACTTGGTTTATGTGTAAAAAAGTTTGGGGCAGGAGCATATCAAGACAAATTGTTGTGTTTTCCTTAAACCATTGTTTTCGTATAATATCAAAAGACATGATTTAAGACTTGCTTATCACCTTAGGATTCATTTCATGTGTTTAGAAACTTATCTTCCTTGCTGAATCATATAAAAATCTGACTATTTAGACAAATCTGACAAAATAAGTGTTATGAATATTTGGAAGTTCTGTCTAGTTGTTTTTTGTTTGTTTGTTTTCATTTTTGTTTTTGTTTTGTTCCAATTTGAGACTTAATTTCAAATTTCTGAATTCACTGTTTTTATTTTCTATTTTGTAATACAACAGAATATATTTTGGCAGTTTGTTGGAGAATCAAAAAACTGTGCAGCAACTCAGTTTAAGAACTTTAAATTATATGTTTTTCTTCTTGTGTTAAAAATAAATAAATAAATATATATATATATATATAAAGAAGCTAATTTACTAATACGTGAAAAGTGAATGAAAAATTGCAGTTGCCCAGTTTAGTCCACTTAATGTTTCACTGTTTCACCTCTCTTTCATGAACTGCAGTTCAGGTGTTAATTAACATTTATAAAATGCCTTGTCAAAACACCTAAGAATTATTGTTCAGTTAATACCTTTGTCCTGTGCTTGGGTTCAATGACTGATTTGAACTGAAGAATGATGAAAAGGATCACTGGCAATTGGTTAAATTTTTTCCTGCAACCCTCAGCCATGGCTCTGTGCCAACAGTGTTGCTTTAGGAGAACTGTTATAAAATTGTAGTTATGACGGTATTGACAGTCACATTTGAGAAGATTATTACCCTTTCATCAAGTGAGTTAATTTATTAAATGCTAACTTCAGAGGTAGCATGTCATTTAAAAGCAATAGCAAACACTTAAGAGCACAATACCTACCTGAGATGTGAGAATACTTTACTAGTAGACAAAGAGAAGTATTCCAGAACCATTTATTCAGTGGGATAACAGAGACAGACATCTGTGTCTCTACAGGTTCTGTGGATATGTACTTCTCCTTTGAAATAGGATGGAATTTTATGAATGCCTTCGTTGGGTACAAAACTCTGTCTTTCGTCTCTGCAGAACATCAAATGAATTTCACTGGAAAACTTGATTTAGGAAGTCAGGCTCTGAAGGAAACAGATCAATTCTCTAGTGAACTACAGGTCATTCCTTCAGCATTTAGTTTCTCTGTATAATACACCAATTCTTCTTAACAAATTCTTCAGCTCATGACTCTACTTTTCCCAAGCAGTCTAAATATAGTTCTGTTTTCTCTCTTTTTGGAACATTTTCAACTCAGGTCTCATCAACATTCTTGTTTATTTTCCACAAAACTATTTACTCTCACTGTCTTCATAGCTGCCTGCATGATAAGCCCTTCACATTTATATCACTGAATTTAGTCACCGGATTTCCCTTATAAAAAGTGAAGGGCTTCTTTTTTGTATCGAATTTAAATATAAAACTTAAGATAATTTAAATGCAGACCCATTTAGGAATCACCTACCTTAGTGTTCTGCTCTAAAGTCAGGCATCTGAATTGATTATGAAGGTTTTCCTTTTTTATTTTTACAACTTAAAGACCAAAGTGATGAAGTGTTACAGGGAAGCTGTAGGACTAAGATTCAGCTTCAGCTTCAAAATTTCGATGTCTACAATGTATATATCTACATGGGAAACATAGGTACATGGATTTTCTAAATTTTCATTTTAATTAACACAGATCCTGTCAATCCTATAGTTCCAGTCATAGAATCATAGAGTGGTTCAACACAATACAACACAACTGAAAGGTACGGAAATGAATCTCAATAGCTCTTTATATTACACTACTGACTGTTCTGACTACATCTCCATTAACTATAAAGACAAATCAAGTCATCTAACTCCTAGATACACACCTTCATTGTAGACAACTAAATATAGTGTTTGAATCTGGAGTTATATCCTACCCTTGACTTTGCCATAGCACTTCATCACTTAGATATCTTAACCTGCACACACACATTAGGAAACTTTCCCTTATATAATTAATTAACTATTTAAAAATAATTGCCATATCACACCATTTATATATATACCCTATATACATATATATTTCCTTACAGAATTAAACCCATTGAAGCATTTTTTTTCCTGAGCTCTGTTAATTGTGATCTCTCCAATTACATCTGAGATCAGTGTCTCCACTCTAGAAAAACTTACAGATAGTCTGAAATCACATGCTGAAGTGTTTCAGAACAATTTTTCTAGAGCAAATTTTCAGTTTTTCTTCACTGTGACATGAAAATAGAATGGAACTTCATAGAAGCATCAGGAATATAACTCACTTTCACAGTATACTGATCTTTCTCACCATAGAAGTATGAATTTCTGTAGTATTAAAAGATCAAAGCTGTAGCTGTAGGACAGTGGGACAGGTCAACTAGACTGAAGAATAATCATTTAGTAGAGACAACTGAAAATTCCACTAGTTTTAATGCTCTAGTGAAATATAAAGATGATGAACATTTCAAAAAGTTTGAAAAGATGGATTGTACCGTATGTTTCATTTAGTCCCCCATTCAAGCATAAAGTGCTAGCAGTATTTTTAATTAAAATGGAAAATATTCTCTGTTTGTGGGGAGAAAAATGGAACTGAAAGCAGAAAACGCATGGCAGACACCTTGACTATGAAATTTTTTATTAAGCACTCACAGTCTCAGGTAATCACTTTGCAACTTCTCGGTAGTCTGACTTTAAAAAGAATTTTATGCTCCATCAGTTTCTATACCTATGTAGTCAAAGAACATGGGAACGGCACACAAACATTTTGGTAATCTGTTCACTGCAGGCTTGCATATTCTTTCCACAGTGCTCTTTTTCTTGAAGGTTTTATTATGAACACTCTTTGTCTTAATGCTTATACATCGACAGTGTATTCTCTGGATCTATGTTAGCTTACTAAGTAAACCTTCAGGGATCTATGTTTTCACAAGCAGAAGACAGAAGTAGTAAGATCTCCTTGTTGACAAGTCTGATTAAATAAGACCGAGAAGCTCTTGTCTGCACAAATGCTTAGCTCAGCATAGCCTGCAGTGTCACAGAACCTACTAGAAATACTTGCTTAAATTTCACGCTGTGTTGCATTTCTCCTGAAGTTCTTGGTCCATACTTGGTATGCTTCATTTCTGATACCTATTGTTTATTGTGAAGGCATTTACTAGTGATGATACAAACAAGATGGCACAATTTAATCAGAGGAAAAATCCAAATTCAACATCAAGCAATTTTATAAATGTACAAAGTATGAGATAGTGCTACCTGATGGGGATGTCATAAGTGTACAGACAAAGGAGAGATATGTGAGCATATATAACCCCAAATCTATAAGAAATTATTTGAATGAATTAAAGAGAATCAAAAAGGAAAATAAAATACCATGACAACTGAAAAAACAGAAGAACTGACAAATCACTTTTAAAAATGATATACAATGTTAGATTACCATGGTAAATTACTTTAGTTTTGTAAGCAAAGAAAAATGCATAAATCTTATCTCTCTGGACTTCAGTAAAGCATGTGAAGTGCCATATATGAAATTATTTTAGTTTAACCAAAATATAAGCTAATAAAACCTGAAGGTTGATTAAATAAGTGTATATACATTGCTGGAAAGGGGAGTACAGGGCTGGAGAGAGGTTTCTCACAATTCAGTATTAGAACTAAACCTGAATAATATTTTCAGTAACAACCTTTATATGAATACATGAGAAAGGCTGATACAATCTGCTCCTGACCCGCAAAAGTGAGAGTTAACATCAATGAAGACCAAGCTACCTTATCAAAAGAACTAGAGGACATTAAGTATCACTAAGGATAAGAATCCTAAGCAAGAAGGTAAGCTTTTTTAGTAATAATTCTGTCCAGTATTCACATACTTCTGAAAATCTCAACAGTAAAAGAAGGTACTAGAAGTAAGATGATCTAAATAAACACTGGCATTCGTAATTGACGAATACCTTTCAGCTAATCATACAGATTCTTCAAACAAGTTCTTTTACAGTTTCGTTCATCTGAAATCCTCGAAGTTTTACTTTGAGATGAATTGTACCCTGAAAATGCCTACTTCACCATGCTAACTACTAAATTACCCAAAACACCTAGCTCACTTGTATACGTGGGATCTTTTACTTCTACAACTGAAGCAACAAAAGACAGTTCTTTCAAAATATCTAATTAATCAAAAATAATGTGAGTGACCTTAAATATGTCATTTAGTCCCTCTGTGCCTTTACTGCTCATCTATAAAATTAAGGTAATAGAATTTCCATATCTTACAAGGCAACGTATTGGGTTGTGGATTACATGGCTGTGAAATACCATGACAATGGAAACCTCTTTATGGACTGTTGAATGAGGAAACCATGAAGAAAAGAGAATAAAACTCAAAAACCAATTTATTTTCAAAGACGGCCATTTGACATCTCTCTGAAGCAAAGTGCCATTGAAAGACAGTGTTCCTGTAAAGCATGCTATGATTAATCACAACAATAATAGTGATGCTTTTGAAATAGGGAGTATCCCTCCCTTCTGAATAAGAGAATTCACACAGGATATGTTTTTCACTTTTGTCACAAGCTGTTCCATTTGTCTCATGATTCAAGTAAACAATTGCTGCAGTAATGAAAGAATAGTCTGTGTCCATTGTCCACTGATATATGACACATCCTTTTATAATTTTCTTTGACCTCTTTTTAAGACAGCAGTCAGGGAAATGTTTGTCAGTGTTTGAATATTTAGTGAAAAATTAATTACAAGACAATTCTAGCATTATACTGTGACTCTTCTAATAAAATATGTGCTTGTTTCATACATGCAAAGGCTGATTTTGATCTCATTTACACCAATACCAATTGACTTTAGCTGAATTACTCCCAATTTCATCTAGAAGCTCTGTCAAAATGATCCTTATATTTCAGCCAAAGCTTGCATATCTCCAGCAGGAAAGTGTCTTTTTATCGTAAGTCTAAATTGGCATTCATCCAGAATTCCCTGGGAGAAAGGGTTTTAACTGCATTGATTTAGAGAAACATAGAAGACTTATTTATTTAAAATAAATAAAGGTTATAAATATTTTAACAGCAGCAGCAGCCATAAAGAGAAAGCAGCTATTTAAAGTCGCTACAAATAATAAATAAACAAATAAAAAAAAAATCTCATATTAAGCTGTCTAGAGCTAATAGCTGATGATAGAATTTGGAGAGTGCAAGGAAATAGGTACAAAGGTGGTCTTGTCAATAATAACACCAGTACTATATTTACAATTGGATGCTTAAAGCCAAAATAAAAATTATTTTCCCTGTTTGATTTTAGGAATATTTGTCTGTAGCTTACAGGCCCAAATTTGAGTTTCCTTACATCTCTCAAAAGAAGTACTGAGATAACTGTGCTAGAGACGACAGACTAGTAACCCCGTCAAGCAAGTGAGACCTGTGAGGAGGTGTCATGTTTTCTTCACCTGTACTGAAAGCACCCTATCTTTCCACCTATTGGGTGGAAATCCAACCACCACTATCCAACCACCTATTGGGAGATGAGAGGTTGGAAAGCCGCCTGGCCGAGAAGGACCTGGGAATACTGGTTGATAGGCAGCTGAATATGAGCCAGCAGTGTGCTCAGGTGGCCAAGAAGGCCAACAGCATCCTGGCTTGTATAAGAAGCAGTGTGGCCAGCAGGTCTAGGGAGGTGATTGTCCCCCTGTACTCGGCTCTGGTGAGGCCGCACCTCGAGTACTGTGTTCAGTTTTGGGCCCCTCGCTACAAGAAGGACATGGAGGTGCTCGAGAGAGTCCAGAGAAGGGCAACAAAGCTGGTGAGGGGTCTGGAGAACAAGTCTTACGAGGAGCGGCTGAGGGAACTGGGGTTGTTTAGCCTGGAGAAGAGGAGGCTCAGGGGCGACCTCATCGCTCTCTATAGGTACCTTAAAGGAGGCTGTAGCGAGGTGGGGGTTGGTCTATTCTCCCACGTGCCTCGTGGCAGGACGAGGGGGAATGGGCTAAAGTTGCGCCAGGGGAGGTTTAGGTTGGATATTAGGAAGAACTTTACTGAAAGGGTTTTTAGGCATTGGAATGGACTGCCCAGGGAAGTGGTTGAGTTGCCATCGCTGGAGGTCTTTAAAAGACGTTTAGATGTAGTCCTTAGTGATATGGTTTAGTGGAGGTCTTGTTAGTGTTAGGACAGAGGTTGGACTAGATGATCTTGGAGGTCTCATCCAACCTAGACGATTCTGTGATTCTGTGATCTATTTAGAAATGCTCTCTTTTGTTCTCCTATAGTGACTGAGATTTATATTTAAAAAAATCATAGAATAATAGAAAATAATACTTGCTCAAAAACCTTCAAGTCCATCATCCAAATCATTTATGAAAACATTGAAGAGGATTGGTCCTAAAATGGAGTTGTGGGGAACTCCACTATTGACAGGTCGCCATCCTGATGTAACCCCATTTATAAGAACACTCTGGGCATAGTCTGTCACCCATCTTATCATGATTTTATTTGACTGCATTCTGGTCATTTTCTCCAGAAGGATACTGTGAGAGACAGTATCAAAAGCTTTTCTGAAACCCAGAAAGATTACATTGACTGGCTTCCTTTGGTCAACTACCTGGGTGATTTTGTCATAGAAAGCAATTAAGTTTGTTAGACATGACCTTCCACTAGTCAGCCCATGTTGCCTCTGACCAATGACTGTGTTGTCCTTCAGGTGTTTTTCAGTAACTCCCAGAATAATCTTCTTCATAATTTTACCAGTCATTAAAGTGAGACTGAGAGGCCTGTAGCTGCCAGGGTCTTCTTTCTTGCCCTTCTTGAAAAAAGGGACCAAATTTGCCAGCTTCCAGTCAACTGGGACCTCTCTGGATTCCCAAGACCATTGAAAAATAACTGTGAGAGGTCCTGCGATGAAATCAGACAGCTCCCTGATTACTTTGCGATGAATCCCATCAGGCCCCATGGACTTGTATGCATCCAGGTAGAGCAACAAATCCCACACAAGTTCAGGGTAAACTGGGAGTTTATCATTCCTGCAGTCACGGTCCTCCAACTCAGGGCATCTGGGCTCCCAGAGCCCATCACTGGTGTTGGAAGACAGAGATAAAAATGCATTAAATATCTCTGCTTTGTCTATGTCCCCATTTGTGAGGTGACCATTCTCATCAAGTATCGAACCAATGTTTGCTCTGGTCCTCCTTTTTCCTGTAAACATACTTTAAAGAGCCCCCACGCTGCTGGACAGCTTCAATTGTAATTGGGCTTTGACCTCCCAGATTCTCTCTCCACAAAGGTGGGCAGCATACCTGTAGTCTTCCCATGTTGCCTGACCTTGCTTCCAGCGGCCAAACACTTTCTTTTTCTGCCTAAGTTCCTGAAGAAGATTCCTGCTCAGCCAAGCCAGCCTTCTGCCCTTGTTCCTCTGCTCTTCAGAGGTGGTGCTTAAAAACCGACCAGCACTGATGGACCCCAATGTCTTTAAAAGCAGTTTCCCAGGGTACCTGGGAAAATCGTGCTCGACCAACCTCTTTGCCTTCTATGATGGCCTCACCAGCAGGGTTGATGGGGGGAGAGCAGTGGTTGTCATCTACCTTGATTTTAGTAAGACTTTTGATACTTTCTCCCACGACGTCCTGCTAGCAAAGCTGAGAAAGTATGGGATAGACGGGTGGACAGTAAAGTGGGTTGAGAACTGGCTGACTGGCCAAACTCAGAGGGTGGTGATCGGCGGCACAGAGTCCGGCTGGAGACCTGTTTGTTGTAACATACATATGTGTGCCTTCTGAGGGTCACTGCTGGAAATCAGGGAACATTTTAAGAGGAGGTATAAAATATCTGGTTCTGAATTTATGCATGACATTAATGAATTCAGTAATGATGCCACTTATAACCCACCTGTGACTCTTTGCAACAATTTTACAATAATATTAAAATAAATGTCTCTACATACCGAACCACCGAATAATTCAGGTAATTGACAGAGTTGAAATGAAGTTTAGTCATCTATAAGAAACTTTCCTGAGAACTTTTCCCGTGTCTTATCACTTAATTCTAGAACTTTTCTCTTTTCATCTATTGATTTCAGTTTCAGTTTTGCGTAATTCTATATTTCTCCCACTTCAATGTTTTTATGTACCTGGAAAAAATACAGCATTTTCTGTTCTTATAGATTTCCTTCTCCAGATTTACTGTAATCTCATCAGAGCTGTGAATAATCTTGATTGCGAATGCAGTTTGCAATACAATAACTTAAAATTCAAACAATGTACATAAATCAGGACTTAAATTTATACTTTGGCTAGTTGGTTGGATTTTTTACCAGCCTTTCTCCCTCCTGTGCATTCATTCTAATTTGAGGATTTTTGTAATCCGTGCTTATGGATTACAGTCTTACTGCTTTCTTATTCTTGCTGCTTTATTACAGTTACTAGGAGTTTACTAGGAGTAAACTAGTGTTCTATTTCCTTGGTTAGAAATAAAGATGAAATAGCTTTGTATTTCAAATATATATATTTTTATTTTTATTAAAAGAGTAGAATAAGAATTTTACCTAGAAAGAAAAATACAAAACAAAACAGTTTTTCGGGTATTGTCATCTCTGTAAAACATTATGCCATAACATGGTGTATAAAGCCTCAGTAACCCTCAAACATGGTGGCAGCTTAGGAATGAAACCTAGGAATTCAATTGATCTTTTTACGATTTAAAGTCTGAGGAGTCTTATACATTGAAGACTTACACATGGAGTCCAGCTACTGTAAGATAAGCATTTACATAAAGTCCAGTTGTCATTTAAAATAACAAGATAAGCATTTACATAAAGTCCAGTTGTCATTTAAAATAACATACACTTATAAATACCTGTTGTGGTTTAACTCAGCCGGCAGCGCACAACCATTCACTAACCTTCCCACTCGTCGCCCCCCAGTCGGATGGGGGAGAGAATCAGAAAAAAATAAATAAAAGTAAAAACTTGTGGGTTGAGATAAAGACAGTTTAACAGGACAGAAAAGGAAGAGAAATTATTATTATTATAATTATTAATACTATATATTATATATATAGTAGATATAATGTATTAATAAATAATAATAATATCTAACGTGTGCAAAACAAGTGATGCACAACACAATTAACTCTATCCTAGCCAAAACCAGGACCATTCTCATCAAGTATCGAACCAATGTTTGCTCTGGTCCCTCTTTTCCTGTAAACATACTTTAAAAAAAGACTTTTCTAGTGTTCCCCACACTGCTGGACAGCTTCAACTGTAATTGGGCTTTTGCATCCCAGATTCTCTCTCTACAAAGGCGAGCTGCATACCTGTAGTCCTCCCATGTTGCCTGACCTTGCTTCCAGCAGCCAAACACTTTCTTTTTCTGCCTAAGTTCTTGAAGAAGATTCCTGCTCAGCCAAGCTAGCCTTCTGCCCTTGTTCCTCTGCTCTTCAGAGGTGGTGCTAAAAAACCGACCAGCACTGATGGACTGTCTTTAAATATCTTTAAAATGGAATGTCTTTAAAAGCAGTTTCCCAGGGGACCTTACTAACTCGTTCTCTGAGCTGTATGAAGTCTGCTCTCCCCAAATCCAGGGTTGAAGTTTTGGTGGCAGTTTTCCTCCCATCACCAAAGATTTTGAATTTGACTACCTCATGGTCACTATGGCCAAGGAGGCCACCTATCGCAACTTCACCCACAAGACCCTCCCTGTTTACAAGCAACAGTCCCAGGAGGGCACCTTTCCTACTTGGCTCTCTTAGTATCTGTACCAAGAAGTTATCAACAAGGTGCTTCAAGAATCTCCTGAACTTGCTTGTCTCAGCTGTGTGATATTCCCATTTGACATCTGACAGGTTGAAGTCACCCATAAGGACAAGGGCAGCTGATCTTGAAGTAACTCTTGGTTCTTTAAAGAATAGTTCGTCAGTGTCATCGTCATGGCTGGGTGGTCTATAGTAGACTCCCACAACAACATCCCCTTTATTTGCTTGTCCCTTGGTCCTTACCCAGAGGCTCTCAACTGCATGGTCACCAACTGCGAGCTCTGTATAGTCCAGTGCCTCCGTTACATAGAACCCCACTCCCCTGCCCCCCCTGCCCTTCCTGCCCCTTCTGAAGAGCCTGTAACTGACCATTGGAACACATCAGCCACCACTCTTCCCACCTAATTTCGCTTATGCCAGTCGTGTCATAGCTCTGAGACTGGGCCAAGGCTTCTAGCTCTTCTTGCTTGTTTCCCATGCTGCGTGTGTTTGTATAGAAACATTTCAGATGTGCTTCACTGAACACAGCCCCTCTTGGGGCAGACTGAAGGGTCTCACTAGCACACAGTCCCTCAATTTTTAGTGTGCAGTCACACAGCTTATCAGTGGCAGGCCTGTTTTTGTCCCTTTCCCCCTTCAAATCTAGTTTAAAGCCTATCAGTCAGTGCCGTGTCAATATATGAAAATATGAAAAGCTGAAATTCATCTCATAGAAAAAAAGGTCTCTTCAATTTCCATAGGGAAAAAAAATCACAAAACAAAGGTAAATCTTCTTTTTATTATTTATTTACTTGTGTATTTATTTGTGTGTGTGTTCTCATCGAGCCAAAAGAGTTCATAGAAGAGATAAAACAGATCCCTAGCTAGGGATATACCTGAAGCCAGAGAGGGTATCCATTATAGTATCTGTCTCTGTATGGGAGATACAAGAATAAACCAATACTATTTAAATGTGAATACTTAAATGACAGTGATATTACGGTAGATCATTTTTAGCTATAAATTTGCAACATAATTTATCAGTAACAAGACAACTGCCAGAACAAGAAACAATAACTGGTAACTTAATGAGCTTTTCATAGAAAGATTGTCTTTCTCTCTCAGTGAATGTACGGTGTTGTTTTTTTGTTTGTTTGTTTTTTCTTGCCATAACAAAGTATTACCCTAAATAAAAGATAGCAAGTAGAGAAATCTTAAAGGTTAAAGAGAGAGAAAAGTTTGGGAGATGATGCTCATATATCACAAAATCACAGAATCACAGAATCACAGAATCGTCTAGGTTGGATGAGACCTCCAAGATCATCTAGTCCAACCTCTGTCCTAACACTAACAAGACCTCCACTAAACCATATCACTAAGGGCTACATCTAAACGTCTTTTAAAGACCTCCAGGGATGGCAACTCAATCACTTCCCTGGGCAGTCCATTCCAATGCCTAAAAACCCTTTCAGTAAAGAAGTTCTTCCTAATATCCAACCTAAACCTCCCCTGGTGCAACTTTAGCCCATTCCCCCCCGTCCTGCCATGAGGCACGTGGGAGAACAGACCAAACCCCACCTCTCTACAGCCTCCTTTAAGGTACCTATAGAGAGCGATGAGGTCGCCCCTGAGCCTCCTCATTTCCAGGCTAAACAACCCCAGTTCCCTCAGCCGCTCCTCGTAAGACTTGTTCTCCAGACCCCTCACCAGCTTTGTTGCCCTTCTCTGGACTCTCTCGAGCACCTCCATGTCCTTCTTGTAGCGAGGGGCCCAAAACTGAACACAGTACTCGAGGTGCGGCCTCACCAGAGCCGAGTACAGGGGGACAATCACCTCCCTAGACCTGCTGGCCACACTGCTTCTTATACAAGCCAGGATGCTGTTGGCCTTCTTGGCCACCTGAGCACACTGCTGGCTCATATTCAGCTGCCTATCAACCAGTATTCCCAGGTCCTTCTCAGCCAGGCGGCTTTCCAACCTCTCATCTCCCAGCCTGTAGCTCTGCTTGGGGTTGTTGCGCCCCAGGTGCAGGACCCGGCACTTGGCCTTGTTGAACTTCATACAGTTGACCTCAGCCCATCGCTCCAGTCTATCCAGATCCTCCTGCAGAGCCTTCCTGCCCTCGAGCAGATCGACACACGCACCTAACTTGGTGTCATCTGCAAACTTACTGAGGGTGCACTCAATCCCCTCATCCAGGTCATCGATAAAGATATTAAAGAGGACCGGCCCCAGCACTGAGCCCTGGGGGTCTCCACTAGTAACCGGCCTCCAACTGGATTTGACTCCATTCACCACAACTCTTTGGGCCTGGCTATCCAGCCAGTTTTGAACCCAACGAAGCATACGCCAGCCCAAGCCGCGAGCAGCCAGCTTCTTGAGGAGAATGTTGTGGGAAATGGTATCAAAAGCCTTACTGAAGTCAAGGTAGATCACATCCACAGCCTTTCCCTCATCCACCAAGCGCGTCACTTGGTCATAGAAGGAGATCAGGTTTGTCAAGCAGGACCTGCCTTTCATAAACCCATGCTGACTGGGCCTGATCGCCTGGTTGCCCTTCAAGTGCCGCGTGATGACACTCAAGATAATCTGCTCCATGAGCTTTCCTGGCACTGAGGTCAAACTGACAGGCCTATAGTTCCCCGGGTCTGCCCTCCAGCCCTTCTTATAGATGGGCGTCACATTGGCTAGCCGCCAGTCAACTGGGACCTCCCCCGATAGCCAGGACTGCCGAGAAATGATGGAAAGCGGCTCGGCCAGCTCCTCCGCCAGTTCTTTCAGTACCCTCGGGTGCATCCCATCCGGCCCCATCGACTTGCGCACATCCAAGCTCCTTAGCAGGTCGCCAACCATTTCCTCATGAATAGCAAAGGCCACATCCTGCTCCCCATCCCCTTCCGCCAGCTCAGGGCACTGGGTATCCAGAGAACAACTGGTCTTGCCGCTAAAGACTGAGGCAAAGAAGGCATTGAGTACCTCAGCCTTTTCCTCATCTTTTGTAACCAAGTTTCCCCCCGCATCCAGTAAAGGATGGAGATTCTCCTTAGTCCTCCTTTTTGTGTTGATGTGTTTGTAAAAACTTTTTTGTTATCTTTAACGGCAGTAGCCAGGTTGAGCTCCAGATGAGCTTTGGCCTTTCTAATTTTGTCCCTGCACAGCCTTGCAACATCCTTATAGTCCTCTTGAGTAGCCCACCCTCTTTTCCAAAGATTATAAACCCTCCTTTTTCTCCTAAGCTCGAGCCACAACTCTCTGTTCAGCCAGACCGGTCTAGTTCCGCGCCGGCTCGTCTTTGGGCACATGGGGACAGACCGCTCTTGAGCCATTAAGATTTCCTTCTTGAGGAGTGGCCAGCCTTCCTGGACTCCTCTGCCCTTCAGAACCTCCTCCCAAGGGACTCTGCCAACCAGTGTCCTGAACAGCTCAAAGTCAGCCCTCCGGAAGTCCAAGACAGCGGTTTTACTGGTCCCCTTCCTGACTTCGCCAAGAATAGAGAACTGAACCATTTTGTGGTCACTCTGCCCAAGACAGCTCTCGACCACCACATCTCCCACCAGTCCGTCACTGTTTGTGAACAGACAAACCACATCTTGAAAGACCAAAAACATATCTCTGAAACTTGAGATCCAGTGAAGTTGCTAAGTGAACAGAATTTAGAACTATTCCACTTTGGAAATTCTATTATCTAAAAGCAAAATTTCCATGAGACCATATTCCTAAAACTTGCATATATATATATATATATATATATATATATACACATATATGCTTCCATCAAAGAATTTTTTAAAACTATCAGTTTAAATAAAAGGTTTCCCAGTTTTAGTTTTCAGTAATCAGTCTATGATTTCCTTATCAATGGTGTTCATTTACAACTGCAAAGATTATTCAATTTTGTATTGGCAAGATCTTAATAACATACAATTTCAACTTTTAAAATAATGCCTCTACTTTTTGCTAATTTAACAGAGGACTAAGGAGCCTCTGTGCTCCATTCAACCCATACAACCTCATTTCTTGCCCCCTCTCAGGAATTCATTCATCACAAAATTTTCAAAACCCATGTGCTTATGCTGAAGTTTTCATTCCGTTGACCTTATCTACTGCCCACAAGCTAATAATACAAGCAAACAGTTCAAAACCAAGTCCACTCATAGATGAATGTTAGCCAGAACAGGCATTATGCATGCATAGCAGTGTACACACAGAACTTCTAAGCATGTAGGTGGGAAACCAGAAACCTATGCATGAGCTCCCTTCAAGGGATCCTCCATCAGAGCTTGGTTTAGAAAAAGAGAATTATAGTCTCTTGATGGCAGATTTTCATATGGCTTTGTTTGATTCTGATTTGGCTGTGCTTAAGGTTTGGAAACTGAGAGGAAAAAGAACAGATGTCTTTAATACCTTTAAAGAAAACACTTCTAAAGCTAAAAGACTTTCAAGCTGTTGTTGCAGAAGGCAATTACAACATCTCTAGTAAAGTAAGCACTTTACTACATGGGCAGTGATTAGGTGCTTGTTCAACTAGCAAGCGACAAGCATTAATGATTTTGTTAGTTATTTCCCTTCTCAAGCATCCTATTCTTGGGTCACTGAAAAAGTAGCCAAGGGAAAAGTGGTTTCTGCCCAGTCTACACAACAGATATTTTATTGATATTAGCAGTACTATAAACTTTTAGTGTTGACTAGTTACAGCAGTGCAAAATAAACAGAATATGAGACAAAAGGCATAAGAACTCTGACATACAATCCTTACAAGTTCTGGTAAAGCTACTGCACAGCAGATAAAAGCAATAATTGTCTTTCAACTCTGATAAAGGGGATGTTGTTTCTTAGGCATTGCTGCACTGTAAGCCTATCAGAGCTCCCTTTGTGTTCACACATCATTCCCAAACCCTTGACATTCAGACCTTGTTAATTCTCTAAGGAACAAGTAATTCCTTTATATATATATATATTTTTTTATTTATTTTCCTAAGCCACAGAGTATTTACACAACCTGGGGACACTTTTGTCTTTCTTAATAATTCCTTTGCATATTTTTACAGAATGTTTACTTAGAATCTAATCCTGATTTACTGAAAAGAATTGAACCCGTCACCTTCAAAACTCTGCACAAAATAATATAATAAAATACAACAGCTGAACAACATCAGCAAAAAAATGCTTCCTTAAATGCTCTTCTAGTCTACCAACATTTTATTATTATTATTATTATTATTTTAATTTAAAACATAGAAGTAACTGAAATCTACTCTCAACCAGTGAAATAAATTAGGTATGGCTTTTTTAATTATCTTTCTTTTGTCTATATCAGGAAGTGTTTAACACACAAACATGTTGAACACCATTGTACTAAATATACTACAGGAGTGTAATACTTGCTCTCTTGAAAGGCTTTCTTTCTGGATAAGTAATACCTTAACTAGAAATATTGTATGACTTCATGCAAGAGAATGGGCATGAATACAGGAATTCTCAGTACAATCCAAATGCAAGAAGAGAAACACTGACTGAAAGTATAAGGAATACAAAGACTTTTGTTAGACTAGTTTCCAGACCATAGTCCCGGATAAGCTTTTGGGAGATAAAAAATACAACATATTATTTTCAAATCAGCAGATTCAAAGGATTCGAGACACTCCTGTGCACTCTTCAGAGTATACATTTTATGTGAGATTAATATATTAAAGAAATCAGATCATAGATAAGTGTGCAAAAATGTGCCAAATATGTCACTCAGATAATTCACTAACAGTAAGCTGATTAACACAATGTATTTTATTTCAGAATGAAATTCAAAGCCTGTTAAGGCAAAACAATTTGGGTTTACAGGATTGTATCAAGCAATGCTATGCTGGAGCCATTTTTATTTCAGCAGCACTGGGGAGGAAAACATGAAATCATTAGTAATTATATAAATGTTAAGGCCACACAACTGGCTCTATTACTGTTTTCAAAGGGTAGCAACTGCAAACTCAGCCTGTAATAAACACTAATGCATCTAGAGAGGGGAGTGCTGACACATGAATGGGATGCTTTGTCAGACTTGCATAAAAATGTACATGAACTGCAAGGAAAGAAAACCAAAGAATTCAAAGGGTTTCTTGATTGTCTTCTTTAAAATGCCAAGAACTTAAGCTGGCCTTTCTTATCTTTCTCTGTATACATGTGACACTTCAGGAGGTCTTTCTTATTGTACCATAATTCAGTAATTGTTCCAGCTCTGTGCACCATGCCTTCCTTCCAAACGGCGGCATGAGATATATAATTCTGGTAATGAACAGCTGCATAATTTAAGGGTCGAAATAGCAGGACATTGTTTCTTATTTGTGTTTTCTTAGCAGTTGCCAAGATATTCCAAGCCTATTTAAGGATGCAATCTTTTGACTGTCTTATTTCTCATACATTGTATATGTTGAGACTTGGTCATGTTTCAGAAAGCAGATTTTATCAGCAGAAGTAAGCTTTTCTTTTTTCTTTTTTCACAGCAAGCTTTCCTCTCATTTTGCTTCAAAGGGCAACATTACAGAGTTATAATGAGGTAATTTTTTTTCCCAGCCATGAGCATTCTCTGTTCTATCATGCAGACTTGTTCAAACCTGGTACCATTCCCCTTTCCAAAGCATGATAGACTTAATCAGAGAGCTATCAAAGGCATTTCCACACAACATTTCTCTCACCAAGGCTAATCTTCCAAATGTTAAAAAGGTCCAGTCAGTGAAGCCCTTCAAGATGAAACCTGCATGCTGATCAACTGCTTTTTTATTCTATCCCAGCAAATGTTCCATATTTGTAAATAAAAGGTTTGCCCTGTATTTCCTGTAAACTCAGGAGCATAAGGATGCTTTGGACCAAGCTCATAAAGAAACAAAGCCTTCTGCTGCTGTCTCCACAGGGGTAGGTTGTTTGTTCTATCATAAATATACTTTCAGGTGTCCTGGAGAGAATGAGCTAATCTAACACAAACATAATTCCAACTTGAGAAAATTATATGGCAACCTCAGAGTTGCCTGCTTATTAATTACGTTCTTTGGCTTCCAGCAGCACTTTAATTGTTGCTTGCTTGAGGAGACCTGTCTGCAGTTTGTGTCATTGCAGAAGTTCAGGTTGGTTTATGATATGTGACACAATGTAACACAAGTCCTCACAGAGACACTCTCATATTAAAGACAAATACATTCATTTATGTCTCAGAGCCCTGGCTTTCTATTCAGATGGTAAATAGGTAGTGTGAAAGAGATGTGACAGACCCAAGAAAACTAGAAATTGTCTCCAAACTGGCAGCCACTGTAGTTCACTGACAGCCTGAATTACTTTCAGGCAGTTTGGCACATCTCCATTTGTCACGCTTAAAAGCTTGAGCCAAAGATATCCAATTAATACAGAACATGGTATTTCTCCCTTCTTGAAGGGGGAACAAAAATGCAAATGTTTAAGATTCACAGTGTGTATCATGTCACCTACACATCATTAAAAGACGTAAAATAGTTATAAGTAAAGCATACATAACTTAAGATGTGTAACACTATCTTGACCACTGCTGATCTGTTTTATTCTGTACTGTGTATACCACTACTATACTACGTATTCCAGATAATGATTTCTTAAGTAGACTGAATTCCTTCTGCTGGAAATCATGCAAAAAACTAGCACAAAGAGTTTGTGGGTATAAAGAGTATCAGGTAATGAGCTTCTGAAATATCTATCTAGACCAAGAAAATGAAACTATTTTCTCCCTACCCCCCCCCCCACCCCCCATCAAATTTTGAAGGCAAGGTCAAGGTTGCTTATTTTGAAAGTATGAGAATCTTCATGAATCAATATCAGTTTTTGATATTATTATATAAAACCATCCATCACTGCACAGCAATAACAGTTTTATCTTTGGCTATGACCTAATACCAGTTTATATATAATGTGATTTGAATTATTGGTAGCATAGTCATGAGGGTCAGGTTTATATAGCACTTGCATAGACATAATTTTTGTTGAATCATGGGAAAATCTTATTGGAAAATTTTCACAGATCCTAAGTAAGTTTGCAAAAGTCCTCTTTTAGTTAGATGAGATTTTGATGTTCGAAGAAGAGAAAAAAATACAACAAATCTGCATACTATAAATTTAAAACAAAAAGACTTGTGAGATGCTCCTTTAGATTCCCTAGATTCCAATATTAGATATACAAAATTGACCCATGGAAGGCTACACTACCAGCAGTCTCTAATTACAAATACTGATCTTAGTATTCTTTTCACCAGTGGTGGCCTTCCAAACATTTGGAAGTGGAATAATAATAATAAGGGTCAAAATAATCAATAAAGAATAAGAATGCCACTTTCACTATTGCCTGCTGTATGAAGAAAGCTACTGTTGGCCCCTTCTATTTGTTTACCCCTCTTGATGCATCTGCGAATAGTGTTTTAAAGAAAAAAGCTCTCAGATGTATATCTGAGTTACTAACTATTCACACCCAATACCTGATATTGAACTGAAACTGATAAGGGCTCCACTAGTATTTTTTCAAAATCAGTGGTGTAAAAAATATCAGGATCCCTGATTTTAATCATCCAACAATGGCATCTTTTACCAATATTTTTCTAGTTTAATGTTATGGTGTTTTTGACTGCAAAGTCCAATAATAAATATAACAAAAGAAAAAAAAAATTATTAGGCAAGACATTTGTGAACAAATTAAAACACCAACTCTGAAATATATTCAGTTTTCACATATTTACATGCTGAAATTTTCACATATAATTTCCTTTGATATACTTCACCTTTTAGCATATATGGTATTCAGAAAGAAAATCTGATGATAAATGCTAAGGAAGAAGAAATGCTTTCAAAGGATAGCTTTTTAAAGTCATGAACCCATTATAAAGAAAAAACATTCAAATTTTTGATGCAATTTTTTGCTTATGTAGTAAGCATAATAACTAGCTTTGTAAATACTCCAAAAATCGTTTCACAACTTGATATCAGAAAGTGAACTACAAAATATCATTTACAGGTTTAAAGGGTAAAAACAAAGAAATAATTTTTTTGTTGATACATTAACCTATATTTGTGAATTTTGATATAAGTGGGCTCAGTATAAAGTATTTCTCCTCCTCTTTAGTGGAACGACATATTTCAGCAATGTCTAGGGGTTAAGAACTGGCATGGATTGCTTCCAGCATCCAGCCTGCTCTGGAGACTAACAGCGCTTGCTCACATAGATATGGTCTATCCGGTTTCTCTCATTGCCTTGACATAGTCGCAGGCATATTTATTGTATAGATAGTCTCTGTAGCTAAAGCAATGAAATACTTCAAAAGTCTTTGTTACAATTTTTGTAGGTTTGAGTGAATAAAAAAAAGAATATAGTTTTGGTTGGCTGGAACTATATACATGACCAAACCATTAAAAAAAAAAGTAAAAAAAAACATTAAAAATGTTTAGTTAATCAGAACAAACTCTAAACAGTTTGGGCTATGGGCAAGGACAATTGGGCAATTTTTTGCAGAGCTTTTGGTCTGCATTTGAAAACCCATATAAGTGCAAATATTACTGCTGCAAATAATATCCTGGTCTGTGTAATCCTTGAAATTACTGCTTACATTGCTTACATTTTGGTGTTCTGTTAAGATTTTTTCCAGAAATACTTTTTTTTTTTTTTTTTTTAGGGAAAAAAGATATGCCTTTCAACTCAAAAAAGATGTTTGAGGCAACTTCCAAAAGAAAACACTGTAATGAACTATCTTGTCACAGGTACCTAGAGGAACTGAAAAGTGAAAACAGAAGATGATTCATTACACTTGTCTGCTTACAGATGATTGTTTGAAAGGTCACCTGGAAAAAACGTGTCTTCCAAATGAAAAAATAGTTTTTCTAGTAAAGAAAAAGACATTTGTAGGACAAAACATTGAAACACTTATTACTTATGATAGGAAAATAAGTTTTTCACTTTTAAAATACTCAGATTTCACTGTTAAAACATGCTGTTTTTCCAGTAAGAAAAAATCCAAGTAGAAATCTCTCAATAACTTCCCTTAAAATCACATACAAAGAAAATTAGGCTCTCTGTTGTAAACCATTTTTGATTTAAGACAACATATTTTTTTCCAGATAAATCTACACAATTTCATTGTGAACACTGAGTATGGTGTGAATCTACAATCTCCCCCTAACAGCCTTGAGTAATCAGCTGTCTTTAAAGCTTTCTCTATTTGTCTCATATGCCTTGCAATCCATATTCCATTACGCCCATTCTTTGCTGTAAACGCTGTCTCCCCATGTTTCCAGTGAAAAATAATTACATCAAAAGATGCAGCATGCTCTCTCAGCTCAGAAGAACATTTTCTTCAGGTAAAACCTTGTTACATAGACTGAAAAGTAGTAATACTAAGTGTATTTAATTGAAGTTATCTGGAAAATCCAGACCAAGCTTCTGCTCTTCCAACTTATAAATCTGTTGGTGAAATATGAAGTACTTTAAGCTAATGTAATGTCTATAAATAATAGAAAGAATTCCCTCAATTAGTTGCTCCTGCATGAGAATGTGCTGTAGGGTATGCTCTGAATTCATAACTGAAAAAAAAAAAAAAAAAAAAAAAAAAGAAACTCTGTAAAGGATTTATATGAACAAATTGTACAGTGTCTCAAAACCAGAAATATTCAGCATGCTATTTTTCTTTTAAATACTCTATGTATGCTTCTTCTGTCCTAAATATGTCATGTTAACAGTTACGTGTTTATTTTATGCACTGCAGCACTAAATTTCTCCTCAGCTGAAGTCATCATTGTTGCATACCAGCATATAAGAGCCAAAAGGCTGTTTAATGATAACAAAAATGTTTTACTGAATGATTGGTATAATAATACAAGGACACACAATTTCTATGATGGGTTCTTTTTAGGATTTCTATACTTGGTTATGACATTACTAAAATACTCTTGAAGCTGTAGGTAGAGGAATTATTAAGTAGATGAATTCTTGTTAATGGCAATAAAAAGACACAGTTTAAGAAAAAAAATATATGTATGGGTAATCATATTTTTTCTTTGGGGAAAGTATCTCTAACTACTAAATATCTGCTGTTAGTAGCTGACAATCAACAGTCCACCTGTAATAAAAGTCCTAAATTTTAGCAATGATAAAATTAGAACTAGAAAAAGGAAGAATAGTGAAATGGATTCAAACAGAAAAATAAAAGAAAACAAAAGTATTGACAGCCCTTTTGTTGAACTCCATCAAATTTCGCAGCTCGCAAGTCCTTCCTACCTCAACTTCAATCTTTCCAGTTTGATGACACTGCTTTATAAATTATCTCATAATACTACAGCTTCAGTATCTTTCAGTTCTGGAGGAGAGCTGTAGTTTTGCAGCACTCTTTGAACATCTGGCAATTTATTACAAGGTAACAGTATTCAAGTAAATTCTCCCAACTGAACTACTCATTACATCGTAATCATGATCAAGCACATAGCATGATCAATAAAAAGGTACATAGTTACTGTAAAATAGCTCTCTACTAACCAGGGTAAGTAATCCACCATTTTAAAGACTTGAATAACCAACCAATTAAACATTGGATAAGGTCAAATGTTATTGACTGTAGATTCCTTTTCTTGCTTTTCCTTCTTTTGATTTTGCTTGTAATCCAAGTATGATTTCCATTAAAAAAAAATAAAAAATAAAAAAATCAGTATCTGCACTTACATAGCAATAGGATATGAGTGGTCTCACAGAACAACAAAATGATGCATTGACTTGAAGATCAATATTGCTACAAAACCTTGGAGACAGAAAAAAAAAAAAAAGGAAAACTTTTTTTTTTTTCAAAATCCACTAATGGCCTAGCTTCTACAGCTTTTAAACAGCAGGGTTTGAAAATCCTGTGAACTTTTCTAAAAGATACCACGTAGCTATATTTTGGTAACTGGGGCATATTAACAAAAGCTAATTTCAGGTTTCCTCCACAGACAGTGGAGAGAGAGTCTAAAACAGTATTTGGAGAACGAGCAAGGTACTCTTAATGAATACCTTTCTGTGTTTTGAACATATTAATGCTCTGCTACAGTCCAGTCCCATTCTTCCCATAGACACAAAGCTCCAAGGTATCAACTATAGGTTAAGTATGCTATGCATTGTTTTTTTGCTGTTTTTTGGCTATAAAATCTACAGTGAGAAAAAGTGGCCTTCATAGTTTAGAAACAGAAATAATAAATATTACAATATATATATATAGACACAAAACTGTTTGCAATTAAAGCAGCATTTACAGTTCATTATTTTTCTAAGCCTTTGATTCTTGGCCAAATTCACTTGGACAATTTTTTATGAATATTTTTTTCTTACACAGTCTTCTGGGACGTCTTGTCTTAAAAGTGTTTGAGATCTTTTGTCTTCCCTCTTGAGATCTTTTGTCTTCTTCAAGACCTTTTAAAATCAGCAACATGTGACTCCTATTTTAGAACTCTTGGAGGGAAAAAAAAAAAAAGAAAAAAAAAAAAGAAAAAAGGAATAAAAATAGTACTTCCCAGCTGGTAAGGAGATCACCTTCAAGTCGTTTTCTCCTAAGACTCTTTTCGTCTGAGCACAAAGTCCTTTTGATGAAGTCTCACAGTGGCCAAATATGACCTACATCAGGTTCCTGAACTGGTGTCTCCAGCACACAGAAGGAAGCAGAAGACCTTGATTTCTTTGTCTTCCTACAGTTCTGTGTGGGAGACCTACCTTTGAAGTTCCAAACTGGTAGGGACTTAATGCATACTCCAGCAAACTTTCTTGGTTCTTCAATTCAAAATCTTGAAGATTTTGTCGATCTGTCTATCTGATGATCATCTAGTGTCTTTTCTACTTCAAGAAGCTGATTGTAATGCAATAGTTATTTAAAGTTTATTATAAGCAAATATGAACACTGGTAATAAGGGAGGTTAAAATTATTTATTTTATGCTTTAACAATGCAGTGATTTATTTTATTTCATATAGCTCAATCCTTCTGTTTTTCACATTTTCCTTTTTCAAGCACATTTAACCTTTTATTTATTTTATTTTAGTTTAGTTTTTTTATTTTATTTTATTTTATTTTATTTTATTTTATTTTTATTTTATTTTATCTTATCATCTTATCTTATCTATTTTTTTCTCTAGCTTTGAATCTACCAATTTCATTTACCCTAATATCATTAATAAACTCTTGCTATCTATTGCATTTCTAGGCTATTAAATCTTGGTCTCATATGCATTCTCATCTATCCACAGGTAGAATGATATGCTGATGTATCTGTCTGTCTCCAGAAAGCTGTGAATAGAGACCTGGAAATATCACAAATTTGGAGAAACGTCATCTGGCACAAATCAGTTACTCGATGGCTGAAGATTGTGAAAAGAAACAACTGGCTAAACAGAAAATCCACATATTAGAATCCAGTAGTACATCTGATTTTCACATTTAAGAGTGAAACAAAATATTGTCCCAGTTAATGGCTTTTATGTTGTTTAATGTTTTGCCTGTCTCAGTAATGTAAACTTCTAGAACTTGTCTGATGATATTTTACTTCTTTGCTTTCTTACCAAATCTGGAGAAAAATAAGAATAAGAGAAGTTACATTATATTTTTATTAAACAGGGAACTTGTACTTTTTGTGGAACTGCATAATTCATCTCATATAATCCCTTTATACTTAAAATACTTTTAAAATTTACTTTAAGCTTGACGTAAAAAATAGAAGACATCACAGCTTCTCAAATACACTGATGTTCTTTATTGTCAACTGTTCCTGTGCCATACACATTCTAACTGTCTATGTATCTGTATCTGTATTTGCCAGACTTTTCTACAGGTCAGGAAGAAACAGAAGTAAGAAACCAATTACCTGAGTTAGCATGAAGAAATCATAAATTTTATAACAGATGTGCTCAGACTAATTGAAAAGTTCCCATTAAAAAATGTGGGAGTTTTTCCTACTGAAAGCAGAACTTTTCATGATGCAACTGTCCATTTCTAAAAGGGAATAAAGGTTATTGCAGATGTGTATTCAGTTAGGAAGGTCAAACCACACAAAGAAGAGAAGCATACGGAATCTGCATTGCAGATCTTTTGAGGTACTAGCATGTATATCTGAATTAAAATACCTGAACCTTGGCTAGAAAATATTTGGTTTGGAATTTTTGAAAAAAAAAAATAAGAAAAAAGAAAAAAAAAGTTAGAGTTAGATTTAGATTTCCAGGCATCTCATTTCACATGCTTCTGAGATATAATTTGAACTGAGTGTAAAAGTCCAGTGACTTCCAATATATACTGCTCTTCTCCTGCTTCTCTTAACATGGAAAAAGAGGGGAAAAAAAAAAGCGGAAAATGAGACTAGGACCAACAGACTTTGTCTGCAACCAGAACAAGCATTATGTTAGAGGTTTTACAGCAGGTGACACTTGGCAACATCATATGTGAAAAATTCTGCTGAAATCCTTTTCTCTCCATCACCCCCTCACCATGCTTAATTCAATCCTAAGACTTGCAGCAGGCTAGTCCAGTTTGGCAACATTAAAAATCCCAGTGAAGAACGGTTTGTATGAAACAGTAGCTTTCAAGTAGAAAGGAAAATGAGTGTGTACTATAGCCAAATCTGATGTGATAAGATATACATAATAAACTCAACATAAAAAAAGATTAGATTGCATCTACTATACATCATTTTACCTGTATTTGGCCCAGAATTTCTGTGGGGACCAATCTGAATGTTACAAATCTCTAAGCAGCTGTCAAACATCCACCTTTTTCTTTTAATTTCTTTTCTTTTTTAAGAAAAGCCAACTGCAGAAATCATGTTATTTCTCTTCGTTATCTTCACTATGTTCCTTTCTGCTCCTGCATGGACATCTGAGATTATACTGTAGCAGTTCCAGTTAGAAGCTGACTTTGAAAAGACATGCACACAAAATGAAACACAACTTTTGAAGTGAATAAAACTATTTATCATGTGTAAAAACAAAAAAAAAAAAAAAAAAAACAAAAAAAAAGATCAAATCTTTGATAGCTATTTATAATGTAAATGAATATGTGAATATATAATGTATAAGTGAACGTACTCCAGTTTACAGAACTACTTTTTATGGAACTACTTTCCTTTTCCTTTATGGTATACAGGGTCTATGGTATTAGTTTCCCCAATTTAATTTGTTGCTTTTACTTTACAATAGTACTTTCTCCTGACACTCATCAAAACATTACCTGATTGCAATGTAAATTTCAGTGAGTTCATATCTCAAACAAACAAAAAAAGTCATAATTCTCTTCTGCAAATTCCCTTGTAGAAAAATCACCCTTATCATGTATTCTAACTACATTGCCACTTTTCAAAATGATTACAAAACTGACTCATTCTGTAGAGAATGACAGACAAAAGGGGAAAAGTATAACCTTGATAATTGTTGCTTGAAGTACCACAGTCATTTAAAGGAAATTATTTTTAAAAGTACTTTCTAACTTGTAAAGATTTAGTTAGATTGAATATCCCCCCTCAAAAAAAAAAAAAAAAAAAAAAAAAAAAAAGCTTAAGAATATTCTTATAAATGCAATTTCAGTACAATTTTTACATCATTATCATTATTATTATGGCACCTACTGTGGACTGTTATTGTTTACGGGGATTAGGAAGATCATAACTTACAAGATGTAATTATTCCTATTAGACACATAGTTTAATATAAGTTAATTCTTCAGAAAGACCACCCGTATCTTTCTGCCAATGACAACATAAACAGTTCCATAAGACACTTAATTTTATCCCAAAGCAATTCCAGTTCTCACAGCTACTCTTAATTATTTATTTTAATTATTTATTTCCTTCAGAGCAATGCATGCAAAAGAAAGTTTATTCCTTTGCTACACTGTGCAGCCCAGTGGCCAATTATACAGTCTTCAGTGACCTAAAATTGGCTTTGTCAATGTAATCAAATATATCATTGGTAAGATAATTCTGAGAGAAACCTGGCTAGAATTATAGAAAGAAAACACAGAAAAGCAAATGTAAGATTCACAAAATGTACGCTAGCGATCTTTGAATAAAATTGTAATCTGCAGCGATTTATAGCAGCAGAGAATGTGGTTTGGTGATTCAATCCATGAGACTAAAAAAAAAAAATCTCTGCAGAAATGTTTCTCCTTGCCTTAGCTCACTGGGCACATTGTTTCATATATTGCTGTAAACAAAGAAAAACTGCCTGTGCTCTATGTACAATCCTGAAACTCCATTTGATTTCAGCCATTTCATGGTTCATGCACTAGTTGAAAGAAAATTTCTCCCAAGAAGACCATGTGAATGAAGCACTGCAAATATAAAACATTTAGAATCCTGAGTAGAGGACCAAAATTCATCCTAGCTTAAATAAATAAATAAATAAACAAACAAACAAATAAATAAATAAAAATTAAATTAAATTAAAGTTTTTTTTTTCTTTCTTTCTGTTGTCAAGATAACTTTTCACTTCCAAGGAATTTCAATTTCTTCTTCAAGTCACAAGCATGAGGCATTTTATTTAGTTTTTATTTATTTTTGTAATAAAACCTCATTATGCATATATCTTAAGCGTATGACCATAAATCTGGACTTTTAAGAAAAAAATGTTCCAGTCACAAGAGCTGTAACTCTAAAGAAATTGAACTGCTCATCTCCTATAGAAAATACCCAGAAATAGGTACTGGAAATTTTTCAATAATTTAAGATAAAAATAAATAAATAAAATTTCTGCATTGTTCTACTGATTTATGTGCCTTGACCTGAATTCAGATAGTCTAACTTTTCTTGACATTTTCTTAGTTCTTTCTTGCCCAGAGAATAAAACAGAGAACTGCTGAGCAAAACGGCAATGGAAGTGGCTTGCAATTCTTTCACACAATGCTGTGTAATTCTACACTCTCTTCCCCATGCTATTGTTGATTTATGCCTTTCTTGTACTCAGATATTGTGCACCTTGATGATGTTTTGCATGACAATGATTTACTATTCTCATTTGCTGGCCCGTCTACTACTATTATGAAAATATAGCATATTCTTAACCATATAATTACCCAACTCATGTATTTGGTTTGGTTGGTTTTGTTATTGTGGCTTTTTGTTTTTGTTTGTTTGTTTGTTTGTTATTTGAGTGCTATGTGTTGAATAATTGTTGTGCACTTCAAATAGCAGAAGAACACTTCCACTGAGCTGGGTTGTCCAACCTCTTTAAATTGTACCTATTGTACTTAATAGGTAGAAATAATAATAATAATAATAATAATAATAATAATAATAATAATAATAATAATAATAATAATAAAAAGCAATAATAATAATAATAAAGCAATAATAGTAGGGGAAGATTAACTGCCCTTCATCTTTTATATAAGGAAAATATATAAAATAAAAGGAAATAGTAAGATATGCTTCTTAACACTTATGTATAGTTCTGCCAAGTAAGATAATATTTAAATTATAATGAAGGAGGATAATTATTAGGAAGATCTTAAACTATTACTGTAAGAAGCTAACATGATTTAAAATACCCATAGTTGCATTTACATTTGTGTATTCTTAGCGTATTCATGAGCTTTCTTTTGAATGCCATATTAATAAATGGAATATGTGATGGTAGAGTCAGATCCACAGACAGAGGTGAAGTATGTCACTATTTTAATATTTTACTATTTAATATTTCTCTAGCGCTGTATACTATATATATATATGTACATGTAGCAATACTTGTAGTAAAATACTTCAATTGAAAAGGCTGGGAGTCTTCATTTAGTGTAATAATAACAAGGTGATGATGGACAGAAATCCATTGCTTCTATACTTGCTGAAAAATTATTAATCATCAATAGTGTCAGTGTTTTCATATTAAAAGTCTAATTAAACCCCAAATGCTATCTTATGTATATAACATGATTAATTTTTTTACAAAAAATTATAGGTTTAATTTGAACATTAAGAAATGACAATGTAGCATCTCAATTCTAAACCCTTCTTTAAATCTTTGAATTGGGGGAATTACTAAAGAACTTTAATTTCAAAGAATTGCTGATTAATGAAAACAAAGATATTTTTATTAATTTAGTTTGTAAATAGCCCCACAGATTTTAATTCAAAATCTTCAGCTCTTTTGTACTTTATCCTAGTTTGCACTTAAAGGGTGCACATGCAAACATATCCTGTAGAACCAAAACAAACAAACAAAAAATGTTCATAAGCAAACATACGGAGATAAATAATATTGAATTACAAATCCACAATAAGTGATCTTAGTTCATAAGAATTATTTTTTACATCATTAGTACAAATAAAAAGAGAAATAAATCAAATATATCTACTACTACATATCAATGATAACATTAAATTCATTACATTGATAAGACACCATTGAAGCCTGTACTTTTCCAGTAGGAGTATCGAATGAAGATATGATTGAAAAAGCTTTAAGTATTAGAATGAAGGCTGGGTATAAAAATTGACTTACAGTTCCAAACACTTTATTAGTAAACCGAATTATCATAGTAAAAATAGAATCACTGTGGAATCAAATATCTCAAGAGAAGAGAGCTAAGACAATACTGAAGATAATAACATCAGATGCTTTAATAAGTATATGTACCATAAGATGATATAGTATCAAATGCATTATGTATGAAATGCTATTCATAGGCAAGATTTCAAGTGTAAAATTCATGAGCTCATGATCTTTTATGTGTAGGAACACAGCATCCTGACAACCTCTCAGTGGATGATCTTACACACCAAATGAATGGTTACAGAAGTTAATGTTTTTTTAAAGAGACAAATTTCCCTGAACCATTCTCCAAAATAGGACAGAAGAAACCTCCAGAGGTCACCCAGTCTATTCCTTTCTATGTGTAGAAACAGCTATATTTATCACATTCTTGACAGACGTCTGCCTCACCTTCTCTTACAGTCCACTAGCAACAGAGACTTTGTAACCTCCTCAGAAATTCTTTCAGCTTGCTTCCCTCTCTGTACTGCTAGATTTTGTTTTCCTATTGTTTAATATAAATCCTTGCTGCATTATTGTTTTCTTACTCACTGACTACGTGGAGAACAGACTTTGCAGAAATCTGTTATGTATTTTAAAATGTTCATATTCCACTCTCATCTCTCCTTCATGACAACTCTAATTTCTACAGTCTTTACAAGCAGATCGTTGTCTTGAAATCTCTTCTTGATCTCTTCTGTACTCTTTCCAAATGGTCCACATCCTTCAAGTTAGGGTTCTGCTCAGAATCAACTGCAAGAGCTTATTTCTTTCCATGGACTATTAAGGGAGCCTAGGGTTATTAGCCTCCCAAGCATAAAGTTAATCTTTGTGAAGCACTGAAGTAAATAAATTGTATTTTGTAGTTTCTTGCTAGATGTCTGCAATGTAAGGACCATTGCTCCTAAAATAGCTCCCTGACTGTTATTGTACGGTAAATGATGTGAATGACTTGTTGCTATATTCACAATACAGATGGCCTCAGAATCCACAACTATGAGGCTTTATTATGTGACTAGGTTCTGAAGTGTGCTACTCAGCTATTTTATTAAACTTACCATGTGGAATACTTCAATTCAGCAGATGGAAATCTTTAAGTCATGTTATGAATCAGAAGGCACTCACTGGGTACAAACTATTCAGAGAGTACAAAATAAAAACTTCACTGAAAAATAATCATAGAATCATAGAATCATAGAATATCCCGAGTTGGAAGGGACCCATAAGGATCATCAAGTCCAACTCCTGGCACTGCACAGGTCTACCCAAAAGTTTAGACCATGTGACTAAGTGCACAGTCCAATCTATTCTTAAATTCAGACAGGCTTGGTGCACTGACTACTTCACTGGGGAGGCTGTTCGAGTGTGCAACCACCCTCTCGGTGAAGAACCTCCTCCTGATGTCTAGCCTAAACTTCCCCTGCCTCAGCTTAACACCGTTCCCACGGGTCCTATCACTGCTGATTACGGAGAATAGGTCACCTGCCTCTCCACTCCCCCTCGCGAGGAAGTTGTAGACTGCGATGAGGTCCCCCCTCAGCCTCCTCTTTTCCAGGCTGAACAGGCCCAGTGACCTCAGATGCTCCTCATATGTCTTACCCTCTAGGCCCTTCAACATCTTCGTTGCCCTCCTCTGGACACTCTCCAACAGTTTCACATCTTTCTTGTACTGTGGTGCCCAGAACTGCACACAGTACTCGAGGTGAGGCCGCACCAGCGCAGAGTAGAGCGGGACAATCACTTCCCTTGACCGACTAGCAATGCCGTCCTTGATGCATCCCAGGATATGGTTGGCCTTCCTGGCTGCCAGGGCACACTGCTGGCTCATATTCAACTTGCTGTCGACCACAACCCCCAGATCCCTCTTTGCAGGGCTGCTCTCCAGCATCTCATCACCCAGTCTGTACATATAGCCAGGGTTGTCCCGTCCCAGGTGCAGGATCCGGCACTTGCTTTTGTTAAACTTCATGTGGTTGGTGATCGCCCAGCTCTCCAATCTGTCCAGGTCTCTCTGCAAGGCCTTTCCACCCTCATCCGAGTCCACAACTCCTCCAAGTTTGGTGTCGTCGGCAAATTTGCTCAGAACACCTTCTAGTCCTACATCCAAATCATTTATAAAAACATTGAAAGGAACTGGCCATAAAATGGAGCCTTGAGGGACCCCACTAGTGACCATCCACCAGCCAGATGTGGCCCCATTTACCACAACCCTTTGAGCCCTGCCCGTCAGCCAATTACTCACCCATCGTATGATGTTTTTGTTAGGTTGTATGCTGGACATTTTGTCCAGTAGGATCCTATGGGAAACCGTGTCAAAAGCTTTGCTGAAGTCCAAAAAGATCACATCAGCTGGTTTCCCTTGATCGACTAGATGGGTGATCTTATCATAAAAGGAAATCAAATTTGTTAGGCAGGACCTACCCCTCATGAACCCATGTTGGCTGGGACCAATGACTGCATTGTCCCCCAGCTCCGCTTCAATAACTTCAACGATCATCTTCTCCATAATTTTATCAGGCACTGACGTGAGACTGACAGGCCTGTAATTGCCAGGGTCTTCTTTCTTACCCTTCTTGAAAATTGGCACAACATTTGCCAGCTTCCAGTCCAATGGGACCTCTCCAGGTTCCCAACGTCGTTGAAAAATAATTGAGAGAGGTCCTGCAACGACGTCAGCCCGCTCTTTAAGCACCGTGGGATGAATCCCATCCAGACCAATGGACTTGTATGGATCCAGGTGGAGCAGCAAATCCCGCACAAGTTTGGGGTCAGTTGGGAGTTTGTCATTCCCACCGTCATGGTCCTCCAGCTCAGGGTACCCTGGGTCCCGAAGCCCATCATCAGTGCTGAAGACAGAGGCGAAGAAGGTGTTAAACGTCTCTGCTTTGCCTATGTCATTGTCTGTGAGGAGACCTTCCCCATCTAGTAGCGGACCTATGTTTTCTTTGGTTCTCCTTTTTCTGTTCACATATCTAAAAAAAACTTTTTTATTGTCTCCCACAGACATGGCCAGCTTGAACTCTAGTTGAGCTTTGGCCACACGGATTTTCTCCCTGCAAACACGAACAGCGTCCCTGTATTCCTTCCTCGTCACCTGACCCTCCTTCCAGCAGCCATACACTTTCTTTTTTTCGCCTAAGCTCCAGTAGAAGATCCCTGGTCAGCCAGGCTGGCCTTCTGCCCCTCTTGCCTGACTTCCAATATTTTGGAATCGCCTGATCTTGTGCTTTTAGGAGGCAGTGCTTAAAGATTGACCAGCACTGATGAACGCCAATGCCTTCAAGAGCAGCTTCCCAGGGGACCTTGCTGACTAGTTCCCTAAGCAGCCTGAAGTCTGCTTTCCCCATATCGAGGGCTGAAGTTTTGGTGGCAGTTTTCCTTCTGTCACCATAAATTCTAAACTCAACCACTTCATGGTCACTATGACCGAGACGGCCACCAATTGCCATGTCTCCCACAAGACCCTCTCAGTTCTCCAGCAACAGATCTAGGAGGCTCTCTTAGCACCTGCACCAATAAGTTATCATCTAGGTGCTTTATGAACCTCCTGGACTTGCTCGTGTCAGCCGTGTGATGATCCCAGTTGACGTCTGGCAAGTTGAAATCCCCCATAAGGACAAGGGGAGTTGATCTTTAGGCATCTCTTAAGAATAGAGAATTCTTAAGATAGAAACCGCAAGGATAATTCACCGGTGTTGTCGTCCTGGCCAGGTGGTCTGTAACAGACTGCCACAACATCCCCTTTATTTGTTCGTCCCTTAATCCTTACCCAGAGGCTCTCAACTTTGCCATCGCCAACTTGAAGTTCCACACAGTCCAGCCCATGCTTCACACACATCGCCACCCCGCCACCTCGCCTACCCTGCCTGTCCCTCCTGAAGAGCCTGTAACCATCTATTGCAACACACCAGCCACAGGACTCATCCCACCAGGTTTCGCTTATGTTGATGATGTCGTAGCTGTGGGACTGGGCCAAGACTTCTAGCTCGTTCATCTTATTCCTCATACTGCGTGCGTTCATGTAGAAGCACTTCAAATGCGCCTCCCTACACGCAGCACCTTGTGTCACCGACACAAGGGCCTCACTAGCACACAGTCCCTCTGATTCTAGCGCACCATCCCTTAGCTCATCTCCAGCGTGCCTGGTTTTATCCCCTTCCCCCTTCGACTCTAGTTTAAAGCCCTGTCTATCAGCCCTGCCAACTCCTGAGCAAAAATCCTCACCCCTCTCTGAGAGAGGCATATCCTATCTGGTGCCAGCAGGCCCGGTGTCGCGTAGACCTTCCCATGATCAACTAACCCAAAGTTCTGCCAGCTGCACCAGTCCCGAAGCCATGTGTTAATGTGATGAGTCTGCTTGTCAGCATCGATTCCCCCTACCAGAAGCTCAGAGGCAAACACAGCCTGTGCCCCTGATCCTTTAAGTAGTCGCCCCAAAGCCCTAAAGTCCCTTTTGATCGCTCTTGGACTTCTCGTTGCTACCTCGTCATTACCGGCCTTAAAGACCAGTAGCAGGTAGCAGTCGGTGGGCCGTACCAGGCGCTTGACTTTCTTAGCGAAGTCTCTCACCCGAGCCCCAGGGAGGCAACAGACTTCCCTGTGGGTTGGGTCCGGTCGGCATACTGGGCCCTCTGTCCCTTTCAAAAGGGAGTCCCCCATGACAATAACCCTTCTTTCTTTTTTGACAGCTGATGTAGCAATGCGGGGGATAGTTTGCCTTGCCTTAGGCATCCTCTCCAACTGGGACGGGCTTTCGTCTACTTCGTTGTTCTGACTGTCGTGTTCTAGACCCTCACACCTGTTATGTAAGGGTAGATGGGAAGGTGAGGTGGGCAGGGACAGGGCTCGCCTACCACCCTGAACAGGAACCTGCCTCCATTCCCCCCCTTGGCCTAGGTCTCCTCCTACTGCCTGGCGAGATGAGGGAACTTTTTTCTTCTGCGTAGCAGGAGACGTTTGTGCTGTGGCACGCTCGTGAGTCTGTCTCAGAGAGGGTAGACTACACCTCCCCCAGTCAATTTCGCTCTCTGACTCCCTGATGCTCCTGAGCCTGCTCACCTCCTCCCAAAGCTCCGCTACCTGGCTGAGCAGCTCTTCAGTCTGGGCACACCTCCCACAGGCATAGCCCTCGTTGCTGCTGTTGGATACCAAGACTTGGGCACACTCTGCAGCCGAAGACCTGGATGGCTGCGTTTCCCCGAGCCCACCATCTGAGTAGCCACATCGGTGACTGCAGCTGGAGAGGCCGCAAGAGATGCGGAGGCCATGGTTTTCTGCCTGGTTGATACTATGACCAGGTTCCTCGCAGGCAGATTACAAGTACTGAAGGGAAAGACCGCTGCAAAAGAGCGGCGAGGTGTCCTCCCTGCTTGCCCTGCCTGCGTGTACTGTCGCGCAAACTGCCGCACCCCGCCCTTCTGACACACCACGCCCTGTTTGCCCGTCCTGGTCGCCGCGGTCCTGGTCGCTTGCACTCCATAGGGGCTGCTTTTGAACGGCCAGGGAGGGGGCGCTGCTGGCTCTGCCTACGCCTTGTCAGCCTCCCTCGCGAGGGCTGCCGGGTCCTGGCGGCTCCCTCGGCTGCTTAGAGTGGCCTCGATGCCGAAAAAAACGCCTTGCCTGTCTTGATCCCCCGCTCTGCTGCAGAACGCATCTGTGTCAGGCCTGTATCAGGCCCTGTATCTCAAAACATCTATCCATCTCATGCTGTGTTCTGTTGTTCATCGTTATATCACTGAGAGTGCTTCTAAAAATATTTTGTTGTTATTTTTTTGTTGTTCGTTTCCTTTTGTTTTTGTTTTATGTTTTGACTACATCATGTTGTCTAAAGCAAGGTTGGTTTTGGCCTTTCAGAATATTATTTTTATACCATCAGGATGCAAATCCTAAAGCGCTCCCACCATTGGCTCCTGAGAAACATGTCTTGTAGGATTTCTAAAGCTATTTATTGCCTCGGAAAAATTCAAAAGAAAATTGAAATCCAAAGATAGAGGAAAATATGATGCTACTCACAGCTCAATATTTCCTCAGTGTTGCCTGTAGCTCAGCTACCTGCAGGACAGCTAATTTTGGAAGATCACAGATCTTCCAAAACTCCTCGAAAGATTTTATGACTACCATCTAAGAAACACTGTACACATACAATGGATATCACCCCTGTCCTTCTCCAGGACAATTTGAAAGGCAATACGATACACAACACAATACTACAACAAATCAAAAGACTTAGGCAATCCATGAAAATATACGACAGTTACAATTTTTTCACTTTTACAGCGAAGACATCATTCATAATATTGAAAGCACACAGTACATCCCTAAAAATAAAAAATAATCAAAAAAAATAGACATGCCCTTAGGAGTCTTTTCTGAACAACAATAAAAATATCTCTGGGTACAAAATTGGTGAGTAGGTTCCAATGAAGACGAATTGCATTCAAAAGGAAATATCCAGAAAACTCAGTGTGCAGGCATATGAACTCAGAAACCCAACATGCACAATAATGAGAAGCTACTAGTACACTACCTTTTGCTGTCTATTGCAAAAGGTTACATGTGGTGACAATCTACGTAATGTTGGATAAAGGTTAGTAAAGGTTAGGCACTCCATGAATTCAGTATGAATATTTTGGCTGACATCAACTGCTATTAAATTTGCCTCTAGAAAAAAAAAAAAAAAAAATTTGTATGAGCGCATCATTCAGAGAGCTTACTTTTTACTAGGTTAGTAGAAACAACACTGAGAACATCAGAGGTAAAGATGCTCTTTTGTATATGTCCTGCATGAATAAAGCTGTAAAATAATACAGATAAAGGAAGAAAGCAAAAACAGCAAGGTGTGTTATTTCCTTGTAGCTGGCATTAATGGCAATTTATAAATTCAGAAACACACAGTTCTGTTTTGGCACCTGAATCAAGGTCATCTTATGCAAAATGGAGCTCTCACTCCAGATGCTGGAACCAGGAGAGTGTTTATTAATCTCAAGATGTGGTGCTCATAAGGGGTTATCACCTACACGACAGCCATACAGCGGATCCCTCAGATCTCTTTAACTTTATGATGAGCAAAAGTTCGTTGCAAAAACAGATGTGTTGTCTTTGGATTTACTTTGATTTATTTTGTAAAGTTTTGTTTCCACATAGAGAACTCACAAATCTGAACCACTAAGGAATAAGTGCAAAGCCAAACGTTAATTCATTTAAAATATATATTTCAAACTAACAGTCTTAGATAATCTGAAAATACACTGAAAACAGCCTTAACTCAAGTAGATGAGCAGTACTTGAATGTACATAGGAAGAATTCAAGGTAAAATTGGTTAATATGAATTGTAGAATTTGTTATCAGCCTTGCTCTCTAATTACTACTGAATAGAAATTACTACTGAATAGAAACTACCATTTCTACTGAATCAATAAAACTCTCAATCTACACTAAAGCACCACCAGCATACACTAAACAGATAGAAACTGCACTACCAGAATGAGTTTCTAAACTGATGTGAAGAGTTGTGCTCTAATCTCATAATTTCACAGTCCTCCATTTGTTCTAAATTTTGCATTTTACCAGTAAAAGTGTATAATTCAAAACTGTCTTTCTTCTGCGTACATTAAAATGAATTACATTGGAATACAATGGCTTTAATATAATAGATGGATGACAATTGTGTAAATTACTTTTCCATTATAGAATATGTGCTTTTCATTTTAGTTATTAAAAACATCACTTCATAATCCTAGATTTTAGAAGATATCTACTTAGAACTTAAAAATCCTACTCATACGCACCCTTAGGCTGTGTTACTAAATATAGCTCTGTGCTCAGATATGGTATAAGAACATTGGGATTGACTACTATAGTTCTGCCCCTTCCCCTGGAAAACTTGCACTTCCTGAAAAAAAAAATATATATACATATGTATATATATGTAAATTTGGACTAGATGCTTTAAGCCTTTTAGGCTGAATTTTCACTGAAGTGAAACTAAAAGTTTCTATCATTTCACAGCCAGGCTTATTTTGTCATAATGGATAGGGTAACTTCCTTTCAGCTTCCAGCTTCCAGAGTCCACTCTCTTACTACTGGCTATGCCCCCAATAGCAAGTAGCTTGGAGCAACAACTGTGGTGTAGTAAATCAAATTAATTGGTACTGAGATCCTTACATCTTGAGCAAAAACTGCTGGGTCGGAGAGGACTGAGCTTCCAGACTAGTTCCCTCTGAAAAAAAGTCCACCTTGCACCAGGAGTTTCTGCATCAATACTGCTCTGCAAACTGAAACAAAAACAGGGAAAAAAAAAAAAAAAAAAAAAAACAGGAAGAGAGGATTTGCTTCAGAACAGTACCGTTGATACAAACCAAAATACTAATGGAGGCATATTCACTGAAGACACACTGTTATATTTCTTCTTCATCCATGTAAAAAAGAAAAAAAAAATCATTAACAATGACCTTGACAGAGCAGTGATTGTAGGCCATTTCTCAGCTGAAATTCCTAATGTTTTTCCATGTGGGTGCTAATGACACCAAGTGTAAATTAAAAACTATCAAGCATGACTTTAGAGCTCTGTGCATGGTGGTCAAGGGTCTGGGAGCCCAGGTCATTTTTTCGTTGATACTTCCAGTGAGGGGGAAGGATGGGAGGAGGAGGGGCAGATATTCCAACTTAACAACTGGCTACACTGCTGGTGTTGGCAACAGGGATTTGGCTTCTACAATCCTGGAACCTTGTTTGAAGATCAAGAACTGATGGGGAGAGATGGGATCCACCTCACTAGGAGGGGCAGACATGTCCTTGCTAACAAGTTGGCCAACGTGGAAAGAAGGGCTTTCAACTAGGAAAGAGAGGGGAAGGGGAGAGTTACAGGGACAGGGTACACAGAAATAAGTGGCTCAAGTTGGGATGCCTCCAGAGGATGCCAGGGAAGTGAGTACAAGACATGACTACAAAGGATCCTCTTTCACTCCTCCTGGGACAACTGTAGGCTTGATCACCTCCCTGAAATGCTTATATAGCAATGCATGTAGCATGGAGAATAAACAGGACAAATTGGAGATCTGTGTCAGGTTTCAAGGCTATGATCTCATCACAATTACAGAAATGTGGTGGGATAGCTCACATGACTGGAATGCTGTCATGGAGGGCTACCTGTATTTTAGGAAATAAAGGCCAGAAAGGTGAGATGATGGAAATGCACTTTATGCATTAGATGCATTTAGATGATGGAAATGCACTTTATGTGACAGAGAAACTAGAATGCATTAAGCTCTGCCTAGGGGTAGATGAAGAGTGAGTTGAGAGCTTATAGGTAAGGATTAAAGGGCAGGCTATCATGTCTGATACTGTTGTGGGAGTTTGCTACAGGACACCCTATCAGGAAGAGGAAGTACATGGAGCCTTCTAGAGACAGCTGTAAGTAGCCTCACAATAACAGGCCCTGGTTCTCATGGGGGATTTCAACCATCCTGATGTCCGCTTGAAAGACCACACAGCTAGGCAAAACCAGGAGGTTCTTGCAGGGCACTGATGATAACTTTTTGACGCAGGTCGTCGAGGAGCCAATGAGGAGAGGTGTGCTGCTGGATCTTGTGCTTTCAAACAGAAAAAGGGTTGGTTGGAGATGTCAAATTTGGGGGCAGCCTTAGCTTCAGTTACCATGAGATGGTAGAGTTCAGGATCTTGCGAGGAGGAAACAGAGCAAGAAGCAGGATTGCAACCCTAGACTTCAGGAGAGCTAACTTTGGCCTCTTCAGGGATCTACTTGGAGGAATCCAATGGGTCAGGGCCCTAGAAGGAAAGGGGGTTTAAGAGAGCTGGTCAGTATTCAAGCATCACTTCCTCCAAGCTCAATATCTATGTATTCCTATAAGAAAAAGGCAAGCAAAGGGGGCAGGAGACCTGCATGGATGAGCAAGGAGCTCCTGGAGGGCCTCAAATGGAAGAAGGAAGTATATAGAACATGGAAAAGGGGACAGGCCACTTGGGAAGAATATAGGGACATTGTCAAAGGATGCAGGGATGCAACAAGGAAGGACAAGGCCCATTTGGAGTTAAATTTGTCAAGGGGTGTCACAGACAAGAAGAAGGGATTTTTTCAAATATATCAACAACAGATGGAAGCCTAAGGAAAATGTGGGCCTGCTGCTTAATGAAGTGGGTGCCCTGGTGACAAAGGACACAAAAAAGGCAGAATTACTGAATGCCGCCTTTGTTTCAGTCTTCACTGCAGGCTTGACCAGCCCTCAGGGATGTCTGACCCTAGAGACAAGGGAGGATGTCTGGAGAAGGGAGGACTTTCTCTTGGTCAAAGAGGATCAGGTCAGAGATCTCTTAGCCAAATCTGACACCTACAAATCCATGGGCCCAGCTGGGATGCATCCAGAAGTGCTGAGGGAACTGGCAAATATTATTGCTAGCCCAGTCTCCATCATCTCTGAAAGGTCATGGAGAACAGGAGAGGTGCCTGAGAACTGGAAGGAAGCCCATGTCACCCCAGTCTTCAAAAAGGGCAAGAAGAAGAACCCAGACAGCTACAGGCTAGTCAGCCTTACCTTCATCCCTAGTAAGGTGATGGAATCATTCATTCTGGACGTCATCTCCAAGCACGTGGAGAATAAGAAGGTGATCAGGAGTAGGCAGCATGGACTCACCAAGGAGAAATCATGCTTAACCAATCTGATAGCCTTCTATGATGAGATGACTGGCTGGGTAGACGAGGGGAGAGCGGTGGATGTGGTCTACCTTGACTTCAGCAAGGGTTTTTACACTGTCTTCCACAACATCTTCATAGGCAAGCTTGGGACGTTTGGGATGGATGAGTGGACAGTGAAGTGGACTGAGAACTGGCTGGATAGCAGAGCTCAGAGGGCTGTGATCAGAGGCAGTGAGTCTAGTTGAAGGCCTATAGCTAACGGTGTCCTCCAGGGGTCAGTACTGGGTCTAGTTCTGTTCATTTTATTCATCAATTACCAGGATGATGGAATTAAGCACACCCTCAGCAAGTTTGCTGACGACACAAAGCTTGGAGGAGTGGCTGATGACCCAGAAGGCTGTGCTGCCATTCAGAGGGACCTTGACAGGATGGAGGGTTGGGCTGACAGGAATCTCATGAAGTTCAACAAGGGCAAGTTCAGGGTGGTGCACCTAGGAAAGAATAACCCCAGGAAGCAGTACAGGCTGGGGGCTGACTTGGTGGAGAGCAGCTCTGCAGAGAAAGACCTGGGAGTCCTGATGGACAGCAGGCTGACCAGGAGTCAGCAATGTGCCCTTGTGGCCAAGAAGGCCAAAGGTATCCTGGGCTGCATTCGGAAGAGTGTTGCCAGCAGGTCAAGGGAGGTGATCCTCCCCTTCTGCTCAGCCCTGGTGAGGCTTCACATGAAGTATTGTGTCCAGTTTCAGGCTCCCCTGTACAAGAGCGACAAGGAGCTACTTGAGTGAGCCCAGTGGAGGGCTACAAACATGATTAGGTGACTGTAGTAGCTCTCATATGAGGAGAGGCTGAGAGAGCTGGACCTGTTTAGCTTGGAGAAGACTGAGAGGGGATCTTATCAATGTGTACAAATACCTGAAGGGAGGGTGTCAAGAGGATGGGGCTCTTTTCAGTGGTACCCAGCAGCAGGACAAGAGGCAATGGGCACAAACTGAAACACAGGAAGTTCCAGATAAACCTGAGGAAACATTTCTTTGCTTTAAGGATAACAGAGCACTGGAAGAGGTTGCCCAGAGAGGTTGTGAAGTCTCCTTTGGAGATATTTAAAACCTTCCTGGATGCAATCCTGTTCAACATGCACTAGATGACCCTGCTTGTCAGGGGAGGTTAGACTAGATGATCTCCAGACATCCCTTCCAATCTCAACCATTCTGTGTGATTCTGTTTGTGTCTGTGTCCTGTGTAGCAGCACTAACAATTTCACGTTATTTCTGACACACCATTCAGTACAAAATGATTAACCAGGACACCATAACAACAGAAACAATAAATCTTATGTAAAAAATAATACAGGATTTCTTATTACAGTTCTGTGAAAACAAGAGCAATATGGCATATTCTTTTATTTTTTTCATCTTTTCTAATACCAACAGTTTGACATTTAAAAAAATAGACCTCTGTCAGCTATGCCCATTGATATTGTTAGCAGAGAAGCACAAAACCATTCCAAGAAAACTCCAAAAACAGAGTTTGCCTTCATGTGAGAAACTAATGGGAAACAGAAATTAACACATTATCACAGAATCACACAGAATCACAGAATTGAAGGGGTTGGAAGGGACCTCGAAAGATCATTGGGTCCAACCCCCCTGCCAAAGCAGGTTCCTTAGAGCAGGCTGCCCAGGTAGGCGTCCAGACGGGTCTTGAGTATCTCCAGAGAAGGAGACTCCACAACCTCCCTGGGCAGCCTGTTCCAGTGCTCTGTCACCCTCACCATGAAGAAGTTCTTTCGCATGTTGGTGCAGAACTTCCTGTGATCCATTTTGTGGCCACTACCCCTTGTCCTATCCCCACAAACCACTGAAAAGAGGTTGGCCAAATCCCTCTGTCTCCCACACCTCAGGTATTTATACGCATTGATGAGATTCCCTCTCAGTCTTCTTCTCTCCAGGCTGAACAGAGCCAGGTCTCGCAGCCTTTCTTCATAGGGAAGATGCTCCAGGCCCCGTATCATCTTTGTGGCCCTCCGCTGGACTCTTTCCAGGAGATCCCTGTCTTTTTTGTACTGGGGAGCCCAGAACTGGACACAGTACTCCAGGTGAGGCCTGACCAGGGCAGAGTAGAGGGGGAGGATCACCTCCCATGACCTGCTGGCCACGCCCCTTTTAATGCACGCCAGGATACCATTGGCCCTCTTGGCCACGAGGGCACACTGCTGGCTCATGGTCAACCTGTCGTCCACCAAGACCCCCACGTCCTTCTCCTCAGAGCTCCTCTCCAGAAGGTCATCCCCCAGCCTGTACTGATACGTCCGGTTGTTCCTTCCCAGGTGCAGGACTCTACACTTGCTCTTATTAAACCTCATTTGGTTTATTCCTGCCCATCTCTCCAGCCAGTCCAGGTCTCGCTGAATGGCAGCACAGTCTTCTGGCGTGTCAGCCACTCCTCCCAGCTTTGTGTCATCGGCGTACTTGCTGAGGGCAGACACTATTCCCTCATCAAGGTCGTTGATGAAGATGTCGAACAAGACCGGACCCAGCACTGACCCCTGGGGAACACCGCTAGTCACAGGTCTCCGGCCGGACTCTGTGCCGTCGATCACCACCCTCTGAGCTCGGCCAGTCAGCCAGTTCTCAACCCACCTTACTGTCCACTCCTCTATCCCACACTTTCTCAGCTTTGCTATCAGGATGTCATGGGAGACAGTATCGAAAGCCTTGCTAAAGTCAAGGTAGATGACATCCACTGCTCTCCCCCCATCTACCCAGCTGGTGATGCCATCATAGAAGGCAACGAGGTTGGTTGAGCACGACTTCCCCTTGGGGAATCCATGCTGACTACTCCTCATAACATTCTTCTCTTCCAGTTCCTTGGAGATGGCATCTAGAACAAGCTGTTCCAACACCTTTCCAGGGACAGAGGGGAGACTGACTGGCCTGTAGTTTCCCGAATTCTCCTTCTTGCCCTTCTTGAAGACTGGAGTGACATTGGCTATCCTCCAGTCTTCAGGCACCTCTCCTGTTCTCCAGGACCTTTCAAAGATGATAGAGAGCGGTTCGGCAATCACCTCTGCCAACTCCCTTAGCACACGTGGATGCATCCCATCGGGACCCATGGATTTGTGTGCATTGACCCCCCCTCAGACACTCTAGAACCACTCTCCCGTCAACCAGGGGAGAGCCCTCCATTTCCCAGCCCCTTTCTCCTCCCTCCAGGGTTGAGGAGTCCCGGGGTGGAGTCCTTGAAGCAAAGACTGAAGCAAAGAAAGCATTCAGTAGCTCCGCCTTCTCAGCATCTCCCGTTACCAGGACACCCCCCTCATTCAGTAAGGGACCCACATTATCCCTAGTCTTCCTTTTACTGTTTACATACTTTAAAAAACCCTCCTTATTATCTTTTATCTCTTTTGCAAGCCTCATCTCTAGGTGGGCTTTAGCTTTCCTCGTCGCATCCCTGCAGGCCCTGACAACACTTCTATACTCCTCCCAAGACCCAAGAGGACAGGCCCTTTTTCCACATTTCATAGACCTTCCTCTTCCTATTGATCTTGTCAATGAGCTCCTTGCTCATCCATGCAGGTTTCCTGCCCCCATTCCCCGATATCCTACTCTTAGGGATGCACCGATCCTGAGCTTGGAAGAAGTGCTGTTTAAATGTAGCCCAGCTCTCACAAGCACCCTTGCCTTCTAGCAACCTAGCCCATGAGATACTCCCAAGCAGGTCCCAGAAGAGGTCAAAGTTGGCTCTTCGAAAGTCCAGCGTAGCAATCCTGCTACTAGCCCTACTTCTTCCACCAAGTTCCATCTTCCACTCCACCATCTCATGGTCGCTGCATCCCAAGCTGCCCCCAACCTTCCCATCCCTAACAAGCCCATCCCTGTTGGTAAGGACAAGGTCCAGAAGCACCCTCTGCCTCATCAGCTCCTGCACCACCTGCATCAGAAAATTGTCTTCAATGCATTGTAGGAACTGTTTGGACTGCGCGTGCCTGGCCGAGTTGCTTACCCAGCAGATGTCTGGATAATTGAAGTCCCCCATGAGAATCAGTGCCCGTGATCATGAGGCTACTACCAGCTGGTTGTACAAGGCCTCATCGACCTCCTCCTCCTGATCTGGTGACCTGTAGTACACCCCCACACAACAGTGTCTCCCAAACCAGCCCACCCCTTAATTCTCACCCACAAGCTCTCCACTTGTCCTTCACCCTCCCCCAGGTGGAGCTGGGTACACTCTAATTGCTCCCTCACATAAAGGGCAACCCCACCCCCTCGCTTCCCGAGCCTGTTTCCTGAAAAGGACATAGCCCTCCATGACAGCATTCCAGTCATGCGAGCTGTCCCACCACGTCTCTGTGATCACAATGAGATCATGGCCCTGCAACCAAACACAGATCTCGAGCTCATCCTGTTATTTCCCATGCTCCGCGCATTGCTGTACAGGCACTTAAGGGAAGCAGCGGGCGCAGTTACCTCTGGAGGGATGCAAGAAGAAGATTCTGGACAGGGTATCGGGATCATTACCATCTCTGAGGAGCCCTCAGACAATCCTATGGGACAACTCAGAGGTGCTTCCCTTCTGCCTTCAACAGTGACAGCAGTGACAACTTCCCCCAGTCACTTCCTCTGTCACTTTTAGCTCCTCTCCCTTCCCCTGTCAAACCTAGTTTAAAGCCCTGCTAATCAGCCCAGAGAGCTTGCTCCCCAACACACTTGTGCCCCACTTGCTGAGTTGGAGTCGATCACCAGCCCACATACCCGGCTTCTCAAAGGACTGCCCAAGATCGAAATACCCAAATCCTTGGTCCAGACACCACCCCCTCAGCTAGTTGTTCACCTGTCCCGTCCTTCTCCTTCTTTCTGGGTCCCATTCACTCAGCAGGAGGGCAGAGGAGAACACTACCTGCACCCCCGATCCCTTCAACATCCTTCCCAGGGATGCAAAGTCCTTTTTAATATTCCTCATTTTTCTAGTTGCAGCTTCCCTGGATCCAACCTGAATGACAACAAGAGGATAGTAGTCCTCCAGTTTAATGAGCTGTGGCAGAGCCTTCCTAACGTCTCTGACACGTCCCCCAGGAAGACAGCACACCTCTCTCGATAGATTGTCTGGTCGACAAATGGGAGCCTCAGTGCCCCTCAGCAAGGAGTCTCCTATCACTAAGACTGTCCGTTCTTTTTTTGTGGCACTGTGATGCAGTGCCCCATCCGGCCCCGATCCCTATGCTCAGTACTTCCCCCAATGTTGCCATGCTTCTCAGGGTTGCTTCCCAGGTTCGGACTACTGTCCAGACCCTCAACGTCTTCCTTTTCCTGCCTAACAGCCTCAAATCTATTACCCAGGGACACCGTGGGGGTTGGTGGTACCATGGGTGTCGGGGGCAAACGTCTCTTTCTGCTTCGAGCTGAGACGAGGATCCAGCCCCTTTTCTCTTGTAGGCAGTCAAGCCCTCTGTCCTACATGTGATCAGCTGGGTCAGCTTCTACCCCTTGCAGGGACTTAGGAGGGGGCTGCTGGGCATCAGCAGGGGCAAGTTGACACCTCCTATCTGTTACCCTCAAAGACTCCCAGGAGCCCCTCAGGCTGCTGATTTTCTCACTGCAGCCCAGCCACCTGCTCAAAGAGTTCCTTAAGCAGGGCACACCTGCACCCACAACAGCCCTCTCTTCCCTCAGGACCCAGGTGGGTCTCCAGATTCCAGAGCTCCCCACAGTCACCTGTCTGGACTGCCACTTCCCCCCTCAGGGGATCCACCTGAGTGCCCACATAAGTCCAGAGAGGCAGCATCTCCTCCATTTGGGTTGCCAACTCGGACCGGCCGCTGCGACGGGTGCCCACCATGGTGAGGTCTAGGTGCAACGAGGCAGAGTTCCCCGAGGAGAGGAGGGGAAGAGAAAGGGAGGTAGGAAAGGTGGGAGAGGATCCTCCTCGCACTCTTCCCTGCCCCGCCTGAACTGCCCCACGCAAACTGCTTGCGCTAACTGCCAAGCCGGTCCCGTTAGCGCATCCTGTTGGCGGTGCTCCTAAATTGCGTCGCTCCCTAGGGACTGCTTTTATAGCGTCAGGTGGGTGGGCTGCCGTCATCCCTGGCTCCGCCCGCAGCACGTCAACGCCCGCGGTGGCACAAGCACAGCTCCTTCGTGCTCGGGAGAGGGGGCGCTGGGGCTGCGGCTCTGACCAAGCGGCTCTGTGCCACGTTATTGGGGGGGTTTAGGGGTTGGCTCCGTTCGTCTTCCTGCCATGAGCCCTCGCTGCAGCCGATCTGCGCGAGGTCCTCGTTGAAATGACCTATTATGTGAGACTAAATTATATACATAAAAATCTGCTTTGGATAGGTTATTTTCATTACCTTTTTTGTTTAAAGCATTTAAAGGCATACAAATGCATCAATGCAGTGCTAGATTTTGTTGACAGAAAGTAGGTAACTGCAGGGTTATTGTCATGTCCTGAGTCACAGTAGGACCTTGCCCTATCATCTTGTACTTTATGCACAGTAAGCCCAATCTCCCCTCTGGCCCCCAAAATAAAATGTGGTCATACTCTCACAAAGCACTGAAAATCATTCAATCTGTTGAGTGAGAACATGGATCCCTCTTCTGACTAAGGTCATCACAAGCTTAATGTTGACAATACTCTTGCACAATTCAAATAACTTTGCTTTTACCCCTTTTAAAATCACACTATTAAGAAAAATACATTTGTTAATGAAAAACAATGTTAGTTTTCTTTATTGGGCTTATATGGCAATGTTTTGGTAGTGGGGGCTACAGGAGTGGCCTCTGTGAGCACAGTCCAGAAGCTACCCCATGTCAGATCAGAGACAGTTCTATCTGGCTCCAAAAGGTGCCCACCACTGACCAAATCTGAGCCAATGAGCAATTCTGGTTGTACCTCTGAAAGGGAAAAAAAGTGCTGTGCAACAGCAGCTGGGAGAGAGGAGTGAGAAACAGCCCTGCAGACACCAAGGTCAGTGAAGAAGGAGGGGGAGGATATGCTCCAGGCACCAGAGAAGAAGTTCCCCTGTAGAAAGTGGAGAGGTCCTTGCTGGAACAGACTGTCCCCTTGCAGCCCATGAGGTACCACAGCATAGCAGAAAGCCACACTGAAGCCTATGGAGGACCACATGCTGGAACAGGTGAATATTGTGGGAATAGAAATGTTGTTTTGCGGTGTTACATTGTTTAGAGGGAAGGAATGTGGTATTGAGATATGCTTACAGTGATAAGAAAGCTCAGCGGGTGACCTCGTAAATGCAGACAACCAGACTCCTTAAAGCAATCAGGTGAAAATCACTATGTTAAGTCAAGCCAGATAAGGGGAGAAAACATTACCACCTCAAAAACAGGCCAGCAACTGAAGGCCAGGCATTGTCTGTGAAGCATCAGATAGATTGTGAACCTGGATTACCCACTCAGTGGGGAAACAGGGGAGGGTCCTGTCATCAAAAAGTATATAAACTGTGTTTTGGAACTAGTAGGTGCGCTCTCCTGCTTGTGGGGCGCCCGCCATTGCAATCGCGAATAAATTACTACTTCACTGAGATCCTCGCCTGAGCCTAAGTTATTGGCTACGGAGTGTTTCTCACAATTTGGGGGCTCGTCCGGGAGCCAGTCACCTACTGGGGAGCCCCACGGCCGCAGCAGCAGGAAGGCATGCCCCGCTGATTTCAGTGGTCCTGTGCATCGACGGTGGCGGTTCTGCGGAGAGCTGACAGAGGGCCCGAGACTGATTAAAGAGGCAGGATCCGTGAAGTATTGGGGAAAGGAAGAAGGTAGGCACTCCGGGTTTTAAGAATTGATCCGGTAACTCTGTGCACAGACCAAGGTAAGAAATATTAAGTATTGCCTTGTGGGTCGGGTGAGACTCTGTGTGATGTGTGATTGAGACGTACTTTTGTACGAAGCGAGTGTGGAGTCACAGACACAGACACAGACACAGATTTCTAGGTTGGAAGAGACCTCAAGATCATCGAGTCCAACCTCCGACCTAATACTAAGTACTCCACTAAACCATATCGCTAAGGACTACATCTAAACGTCTTTTAAAGACCTCCAGGGATGGTGACTCCACCACCTCCCTGGGCAGCCCGTTCCAATGCTTAATAACCCTTTCGGTAAAGAAGTACTTCCTAACATCCAACCTAAAACTCCCCTGTCGCAACTTTCGCCCATTCCCCCTCGTCCTGTCACCAGGCACGTGGGAGAATAGACCAACCCCCACCTCACTACAGCCTCCTTTAAGGTAACTGTAGAGAGCGATAAGGTCGCCCCTGAGCCTCCTCTTCTCCAGGCTGAACAAGCCCAGCTCCCTCAGCCGCTCCTCGTAAGACTTGTTCTCCAGACCCCTCACCAGCTTGGTCGCCCTTCTCTGGACTCGCTCGAGCACGTCCATGTCCTTCCTGTAGCGAGGGGCCCAAAACTGAACACAGTACTCAAGGTGCGGCCTCACCAGAGCCGAGTACAGGGGGTCAATCACTTCCCTAGCCCTGCTGGCCACACTGCTTCTTATACAGGCCAGGATGCTGTTGGCCTTCTTGGCCACCTGAGCACACTGCTGGTCCTGATCCGCGGTTCCATAACTCCGCAAGGGGTGCGGCCGGAGACGGACGAAGCGTGAGATAACGGAGAGAAAGGAAGAGTCTCGGGAAATTTGGTGTATGGTAAGCCCTTGCACAGGGAAGTGCTTGGCAGTACACCAGGGAAATTTGGTGTATGGTAAGCCCTTGCACAGGGAAGTGCTTGGCAGTACACCAGGGAAATTTGGTGTACAGTAATCCTTGCATGGGGAAGTGCTCAGAAGTACACCAGGGAATCTGGTAAACTCATAGGTGTGCGGTAGCCCTTGCACGGGGAAGTGCTTGGCAGTACACCCCCATTTTCCAGAATAGGAAAAATGGGAAATATGAGTTCCAGGGGACAGGGAGATATCCCTGGGGGAGTGCCTACCAAAAGTTCTTCCTGAAGAATTATGAGAAATTGGAAAAATAATCTCAAAATTAGAGGAGATGATAAAAGAAAAAAAAAAAAAAAAAGGTTAAATATTGTGTATTAGTCTGGACAAAAGAACCAATTAAGGAAACAGCAGGATTTTGGCCAAAATACGGGCCTGATGAAAATTCAGGCTTTAAATTTATGTGTAAACAATAAGATTCCTTTTTTTTCAGAGGAGGAGCCAAGTTATGCTCCCTATAATCCTAATATTGCACCGGTGGCAGCAGCAGTTGCTCCAGGAAGGGAGACAGGGACTGTAATTAACACTGTCCCTAAAGAAGAGCGTACTCTAGGCTCTGGCAAGAATTGGAACAAGGTAGAAGAGATACTGAGAATTTTGCCTTCCCTGATACTAACAGTGCTAACACTAACTGTGTATCCTCTTAAGTGAACTTCCCCCCCTCCTTACCAGCAGAGAGGTTAGGAGTTTTAAGGAGATTAAGTCTTTAATTGAGGACCCCAACAGGCTAGCTGAACTATTAGACCAGTTCCTAGGACTTATAGGACTTAACTTATACTCGGGGGGGGGGGGGGGGGGGGGGGGCGGAGAATTATGTATATAAGTATTTTGTTTACAGGGAAAGAAATGGGAATGATCAGGAGGAGAGCTGCTATACAAAAATGGGAAAGAGCTCATCCTCCAGGACCAGGGGTAATACCGGCAGGGCAGAAATACCCACTTGCCGATCCTGGCTGGAATAATAATAGTGTGCAACACAGAAATCATATGAGAGACTTGGGGTCAGAATGAGAAAGTACTTGGGGATGAATCCTGAGGACCCGGTATCCCAAGGGCTCTTGAAAGTTCATTTTGTGATTAAAGCCTGGCAAGATACACAGAAAATGCTCCAGAAGGTGGGGGGATGTAGTGAACAGTCACTGGGGGGCCCTCCTGCGGGAGGCCCTGAAGGTGTGTGTCAGGAGGGGAGATGAGAAGGAAAAGCAGAGAGTGAAACTAATGGTATTGACGGTGTAGCAGGTAGTCAGGCAGAGGGTTGGAGAAAGAGGAAGAAAATCTTCAGGGGGAGTCAGGGCCAGGATGGAAAAGAGAGGAAGAGAGATGAAGGAATGGCAGGCAAGGAAAGCTACCCGTGTTGCGGCCTGAACCTCAGCAGGGACAGGATTTGATGGGATGTTTTAAGTGTGGCCAGGCTGGCCACTTCAGGTAGGAATATCTGGAGTGGAAGAAGGAGGAGAGAAGGAAAATGGGATGAAATATGTTATACTGATATGTTGTTTCAGCATCCTGGAGGGAGAAAGGTATGGAATTAAGTTGGCCAATGACTGAGACTTTGGTGAAAGTACAGGCTGGAGAAAGATAAAAAGAAGTGTTAAAAAGGGTTATTGAAGGTGTTAAAGGTGCGGTATGTAGTGTTTGACAGAGCTGTTTTTTGAATGAGTTGGGAAAGTTGAATGAGCAGGGAAAGAGGATGTAGGCATTATCTAAGTAACAGTCTAGAAGTTTTGGTATATTTGCTGTTGTGTTTGGTCAGTTTCCCAAGTATCGAGAAGGAGGGGGGACGGGGGGGCGGCCTGCTCCACCAGGGGCCTCTCCACAGGCCGCAGGGAGCTTCGGCTCCGGCGCCTGGAGCGCCTCCACCCTCTCCTTCTGCGCTGACTTTGGTGTCTGCGGGGAGGTTTCTCTCTCCTCGCTCTCCCAGCTGCTGTTGAGCAGCAGCTTTTTGTTTGTTCGTTTGTTTGTTTTCGTGGATGTGCTCTCACAGAGGCATGGACTGTGTTGCTCATGGCTTGTCTCTGGGCAGCGGTGGGCCCCTTTGGGGCCGGATGAAATTGTCCCTTATCTGCCACGGGGCGGTTTCCAGACTCTCCTCGTGGGGGCTGCCACTGCAGCCTCTGGGCAATTGCTCTCTGGGCAATTATTGTATGTACCCAAGGCAGGGACTAACTTGTTGGGAAGGGATTTGATGATGAAATTGGGCATTCAGATAGTAAATTGTTAGACTGGAATAACAGTGTTATTAATGGAGTGCTCTCAGGCCCTGAGAGCAAAGATATATTCACCTCTGACTGGAAAGACCCTGAAATGGGGGCGGAAGCAACAATACATATGGACAGTTTTACCTCAGGGGTTTACACGGCCACTGATTTATTTGGGCAAAGTTCTAGAACAGATTTTGGAGCAATTATAACCTCCAAAGGAGGAATTACTGTTACAAATATGTGGATGATCTTTTATTGTCAGGACAGGAGAAAACAGTTGTGAAGGAAGCTACTAACAAGCTATTCAACTTTCTGGGAAAGCAGGGCTTGGGAGTATTGAAAAATAAATTACAATATGTAGAAAGAGAAGTCAGGTATTTAAGGCATCTAATGTCTGAGGGAAAACGGGGAATAAATCCAGAGAGGATTCAGGGAATTGTTGAAAACTAAGAAAGAACTAAAAAGTTTTAAGAGAAAGATTTTTTTAAGGAATCAGGAGCCACGAAGTCTGAGGGAAAATGGATACTCCCTGATGGGAGAGAAATGCTGAATAAAGCGCCAATGAGGCAAATATGATGTTTTACACCAAGAGAGTCATTGGGAGGTGCAAGCAATGTTTGATGTTGTGCTAAGAAAGTATGTCTGTGTAGGAATATACACTTTAGTGAAGCAAATATGCAGAGGATGTACCATATGTCAAAAGGCAAATGAAAAGGTCATCCGTAACTCACCTAGAGGGGGACGGGAGCCAGGGATTCGACCTTTCCAAAGTATAGAGGTGGACTTTACTGAGTTACCTAAAGCAGGGAGACTTAAGTACTTGTTTGTCCTAATTGACCATGTGACTGGATGGGTGTAAGCTTTCCCCTCAGTATCTGCCACTGCAAACACGGTGGCTAAGGTATCACTGGAGCAAATAGTCCCTAGATATGGGATAGCTGAAAACATTGATTCAGATCAAGGAAGTCATTTCACTTCACAAGTACTGCAAGGGTTAATGCAGGCCTTAGAGATTGAGTGGGATTTTTACACCCCCTGGCACCCCTCCTCTTCTGGGAAGGTAAAGCAAATGAACCAGACATTAAAGAAGCAATTAACTAAATTAGTGTTAGAAACCCAACTTCCTTGGGTAAAATGCTTACCTTTAGCACTCCTACAGGTTCAAACAGCACCAAGAAACGATATAGGAATTTCACAGTATGAGATGCTGTTCGGATTACCCTATCTGGGCAGAAGGGATGAGATACCACAATTCGAAACAAGAGAGTTTTCTTAAGAACTGTATTCTGGGGTTGTCCTCTTCTTTGTCATCTCTCAGGACCCATGGGAAATTGGGTCCTGATTCAGACCTGGAAAAGATCAGCTCTGGCCTGAACGGGAAGGACACTTCCAAGTACTACTAACCACTGAAACAGCCATAGGAACTGCGGAAAAAGGTTGGACTCACTATACTCGAGTGAAGGCATCCGTCGACCCTAGTACCTGGGAAGCTGTTCCTACACAAGACTTGTTGGAAGCTGAAATCAAAGAGAAAAAAAATCTCATACTGGACTCTGAGCTGGATAAAAGCTTACAATTGTAAACTAACCTTTTATTTTCACAGGTAGCTAATGAGTGTGACTTGTGATTGAGAGAAAGGACAGACCTATAGTGAATTGAAGTGCTCCCAAGGGGGGTTTGTTATAGTAGTAGTGTACATCTTATTCTTTGTATTGATAATTATTTGGAAACCTAAGGTTTAAAAATAATGACAGGGAAAAATCAATTATTAATTTTGTTTTTAGTGATTGTAGGCCTCAGAGAAAGCCTTGGTCAATTGGCAACTTGGAAAAGGCATGACCAGATAATAGTAAGACGGGATACCCCGTAAAAATATGGGTGAATGTGACAGAGGGTTATGTACCACAATGTCATGTTTGATGCTTTTGAGGTGTTAGCTTGTGGAGATTTAAATGCCCAACGACAATTGAGCAGAGAGAACAAATAATTGGGAGAGACCCAACAGCCAGATTGAGAATAGCTGTATGGAAACGATCCTCTATTTCCATCAGAGAAAGGGAGAAACTCAAGGAGAAAACAGGAGAGAAAACAGGAGGCCCTCTTTGAAATGCAGCAGTTCAAACATTTGAGATTGAAACAGGGTATGGCGATGTGAATGCCTGGATAGAATGGGTCAAATATACTGTCCAGAGTCTCAACCATAGCAATTGCTATGCTTGTGCCTCGGGATGACCGATTGCCCAGATAGTGCCCTGCCCATTGGGGTGGACCGAGGGCTCCCGAGGGATGCGATGTATGATTGCATTGTACCAAGAAAAGACTGCCTGGGGAAATGAGGCCTGTAAGTCTCTCTCTTTGCTGTTCCCTTCCTTGCATGATAGCAATATCAGGGCTCCCCCTGTATTCTCCACAGCTA